>NC_081560.1:184654159-184661236 GCF_022355385.1 Mustela nigripes
AGACTTCCAGGCTCTCCCCATCTGGTGTGAAGACTTCCAGGCTCTCCCCATCTGGTGTGAAGACTTCCAGGCTCTCCCTTTCCAGAGTGCATTCTCAAAACTCCACCTTGTTCAAAGTCTTTTACCACCTCTTTGACTGTCAAATGTCTACAGATCCTTCAAGAACATTCTCCAAACTTCTCCCTTATTGAATCATTCCTGATCACTCTTATCAGAATGAGCTTCTCCCTGGTCTGGACTCCATCTACTCATCCAAGCACTTCCTACAGGAGTATCTTCTCTTTCTTCCTTGTCTTCTACAGAAGGAGGCAAAATCTTCTCTATCAGCATCCCCTCACCCTCACCTGGCCAGGAGCATCACATGACTTGGGGCTTCTCTCAGCTGATCTTCCCACTGAGCTGGACATTTCTGCCCAGGTCATTTCCTACTCTTGGCACCAGGTTTTCCTCTACTCAGCTCAAGAGACCAGGGACAGCCCACTGGGCTGCCAGCTTCTTTTTTGGATTTTGGTTTGGCCCCATTTTAACCACATTCCCGTTCTATACTCTGCAGATTCCCCACCTGGCGTGCCGCTTGTCTTCAGACTTCCTGTCCTGTCCAGGGCCCTACATTTCTGCCCATCAGAGGGAGAACGAGCCTTCCAGATGGGACAGATGCCCACTGTTTCCTGGAAAATGTTCTTTGCTCACACTTCCTTCCCCACCCCTTACCATGGGATCCCTGTGGATAAAGATATTGTGCTCCTCTTTGTTGCCAAATCATATCCCGTTGTATGAACAGACCACTTTGGTATTTACCCATCATCAGCCGAGCAGTGTGGGGTTGTTCCTACATTCAGCTCTTGGGACTAACACTGCTGTGAACATCTCATGGCAAGTCTTCGTGTGGACACGTGCTCTCGGTTCTCTTAGATCCACACGTGGCTGCGGAACGGTGGGTCCTCACCCTCTGTGCTCAGTTGTTTGAGGAACTGCCACACTGAGGCCTTCTCTCCCCTCTGCTGTACTTGAACCTGGGAGGATACACACTGCTGGCGGCCACCTTTTCTCAAGGGAGAGCGTGGGGAGGAAATGGCGAGAGGGAAAAATCACTTCCTGATGAGGTCGGAGCAACGAGTCTGCGGACACTCCAGTTACGTGAGTCACTGCAGGCCTCGCTCATGTGTTTCTTCTGTGCTCATTCATTTTACTGACACCGGTTTGAGCTGAGGTTTTCGGTACTTGCCATGAAAACTCTTAACTGTCAGCCTCACTCTTTGCGCTGATTCCCAGGTCTGGAGGCATTCTCATACTGGCTGGAATCCCAAACAGAACTCGCAGCCAGCACCCAACCTCTGCAGGCAGCTGAGGCTCCCAGGACGCAGGGGCGTCATGGGGCTGGTGTGGGGTGGTGGGCAGTTGGGTGCCGCCCTTCCCAGCACTAGCAGCTGGACCGACCTCGTGGGCCTGTTACCCTCCACACCACGCACCCTTTTACCACCCACCTCTCCTCTGTCCCTGGGGGGCTCACTGCCATTCACGGACCCGGCCCATCGCTTGCTCACACGCTCCAGCCCAAAGCCAGTGGCCCAGGCCTGCCCACAAGGCTATCTCTGTAGAGCCCCGTGGCCCTTGGGGGGCTCTCTGACTCTGCCCAGATGGAATTGGCAGATTCCAAAACTACAAAATGCAGTCTGCTAGAAGACTATTGAAAATAATCCAGCTTGAGAGGCAACAGTAGCCAACATTCAGGGGTTGCCTTGGGCACCGTTTTCCTCTGTCCTTATACACACAACCAGGCTGAGCGGCCAGGAGACACACAGGCAGAGCCTAGCCAAGGGGGAACTTGTCCTTCACTCAAAGTGACTCCCCAGGCTCAGAAAGGCAGGACGGCTCCTGCCCAGGATTTAGGCTGGAAGCGTTCGAGCAGGTCCCCACTGGCCGGCTCTCCAGGCCCTGCCTTCAGGCATGGAAGGTCAGAGCAGAGGAGTGCGAACCCACCTGAGAAGGGCACGGTGACACCTCTGAAGGCGGGGTGCGGAGTTAGGCTGCATTTTCTCTGCAGCTCAGCGAGCCTGTGAGGAAGGGTGGGCAGGTGCACCTCGTCTGTTGGAAAACCCAAGGGTACAGACTCTACCCATTTGGGGCACCCACGGCACATTGGGAGAGTCACATTGGGGCTGAGGATTTGCCAGCGCACTTCATTTCGTGCTCCCAGCGTGCGATCATCATTGGCAAATGTTGCCTTAGGTTAATTAAACGTATTAATTAACAAGAGGTGCCCGAGGGCGTGCCAGCTTCCTGTCCTGGTTTAGGTATTTCCCCAGGACCTGAGTGAGGGAGCTCTGCCGGCCCCCAGGTCCATTCCATAAAACTAATCACCCTGAAGACACATCACGTAAGGCTCTGACCCAGTGAAGAATGGGGTGGAAATTGTGCAAGGTTGCACATGAAGTGTGGACCCAGGGTCAGCCCTGAGCAGCCCTGGATATTCCAGCTCCTTGGGGACAGGGACGAGGTCCCACTCACCTCCAGCTTCCCAGGACTTTCTCAGCCAGGCTCGCAGTCAGGCACCAGAACCCCCCCACCACCACCACACACACTCTGGGGAGTGAGAGCTGCTTCCCTTCACTATGCCCCCGGATGTGTGGAGGGAAGGCTCCTACCCACAAGAGACTGCCTCGGACCCTGTCCAGCACACACAGCAATGCAGAGACTGAGGCCAAATGATCCTTTCATTCTCCCCCAGAATATCCCATCAGACCAAGTGAACCCACCTTGAGTGGGCCGAAGGGCTTCCCTCTCTTCCTCCTCCCCACCATGGTCCTGTCCTTCTCCTGACTCCTCTGCTGTCCCTAAGCATCCCACTTGTGCCTCACCCCCGGCTCACGTCCATCTCTCTCGGGCCCACTGGGCTCACTGCCCCCCCATGAGTGGAAGAGCAGGGGGCAAGCTGGGGACCTGACCGATGGGGGAGGGGACCCATCCAGCTCCAGGGTCAGGAAGAAGTCTCCGCCTGGCACACCTCCCTTGTCCCGTCCACTCTGCCCGCCCTTACTCTGCAACGGTGCCAAGAGCCTCGTCTCTCTGCTCTACCCTCCTCTTCGCCTCTCATGCAAAACCCTAGTGCTTGGGAGGCCTGGAGGTGGCACACAGGTGTGCTGGGCACTGTCACTGCGCAGGTTCATTTCTCCCGCAAACGACTCTCCAGCACTTCCTCTGGGCACTGGGCGGGCTGCTGCAGGGCAATGAGACGAGTCCCACAGGCCCTTCCCGCCTCCAGGAGCCTCCAGCCCAGGATTGGGTGCCATGTATGTTGTAAGCACTGTGGTACACAGGGTGGGGAATGGCCTCCCAGAGGGAGGATGGGCCCCAGGGTCCCCTCACCACACACGTCACCTCTGACTGCCAGCTGGCAGTGATCTCCGGCCTGGTGTAAACAATGACAGTGACCACACCATTGGGAGGTGCTCAGGGCTGACCCTGGGTCCACACTTCGTGTGCAACCTCGCACAATTTCCACCCCATTCTTCAGATCAGGAAACTGAGGCTCCAAGACAGGAGGGGACTTGTCGGGTGGCCAGACTGAGATCTGACCCCAGGTCTGAGTCTAGACCCTCAGGAGCTTCGCCCACGGCCTCTGAAGCTGTCCCAGCCCCGGGTCATGGGGACCACACCACACACGGAGTCTACAAATGTCATTTCCCATTTCCCATCATGAATCTTGGTTCCTCCGTGACCACAGGCTGGGGGATTTTTGCAGGAGCTCAGGCTTGAAGTTGGGTCTAGAAAGCCATGTTTACACCCCGCCCTATCCTTACAGAGTTTCCAGACAGAGATTCTTGTGCTGTGACCTGCCATTCTCCAATGACCAAGTACATTTTCCACGTCAAATCACCTACTTTCAACACATGCGTGTTTCCCCAGGCACGCTCATGCAGACTCTGAGAGGAGCAGCCTCCGAGAGGCTGATGGGCTTCCAGAGAGAAGCACGCTGCGGGCCGCAGCTGCTCTCCTGAGCCTCCCACTGTGCGGGCCACAGCAGCCAGTCCAGGGCGGCGAGACTTGGGTGCTGCCCTGTGGTTGGCAGGGCCACCAGGTGGCTAAAAACTCTCTAGAAGGGGTCTGGGCAAGTCCCGCAGTGACCATGCTGGGGGTGGTCCGAGGCCATCCCAGACTGACCCTGCCTCCATCTCCAGTGCTGATGGTCCAGCCCCCTGCTGAGGCCATGGGTGGCACACGGACCACGGTGGGTCCAGAGCAGCAAGAAGGAGAGGCCCCCACTGCAGCCCCTGCGGGCTCCAAGACTCCGAAGGCTCCGGGCATAGCCAAGTCCAGGGGAGGGGTTGTTCCTGTCTCCAACCACCTCAACCTGAGTGACAGCCTCCCCCAAGTGGGCAGCCAGGAAAAGTGGCAGGGAGCACGTGCAGGGACACCTCAGCGCTGACACACAGTCAGTGTGCTCTCTGACCCTCCAGGTCGTTATCTGTGAAGTCAGGACAAGGATAACAGAGCCCCTCACAGCGGGGCCGTGAGGATCTGATACGGTGAGAATAACCCACTCTGCACGGTGCGTGGCGAATGATCGGTGCCCCTTCGGCACAGATCGGAAATGTGGCGACCCAGGAGGCCTCACCCACCTCCTTCCCCAAATGCTGGAATTAGAGTAGCTCATTATGACTTGCTAGTCATTCCATGCGCGCGTGGAGCAGGGATCGAGTAAGAGTCCCCCAAGCTGTGTGTGGCAGGTGTCCCCAGAGTCCACACTCAGCAGCCACTGGGACACCCACAGCTCTCCCAGCCCGGGTCTCTGCTGCTTGGAGCTGAGCTCCGCTGACAGCTGGGGATCGAGGGCATTAGCGTGAACTTGTGGGGGAGGGCAAGTGCCTTTCACCACCCCAAGCCCTGTCTCATTTCACCTCCCAAGGGCACGACTCCAAAGCCCAGGAGGTTTGGAGGTGGAGGGGGAAACTGAGGCAGCCTCTTTGGCATCCCTCAGGGTAATCAGAGGCCCAAGGAAGGAGGGGAACTCACCCTGGACCAGAGACGTTGAAGCAGCTAAAACGCTCTCCAGCTGCAAAGCCTGACTAAAAAGTCAGGAGCCAGAGCAGGGACTCTGCCTGCAGGAGCGCTGGAGACCCCTCACCCAGGGCACTGGAGTCAGCACTAAGGGGCAACATGGAATCCCCCCGCCACCTTGCACCCTCCTGCTTCTGCCACATACCCCAACCCAGCCCCAACTGCCCCAAAGGCACAGGGTCCCTGCGACATCAGAGAGCACAGGCTCAGGGAGTTTGCAAGCACAACGGCCCAGGCGACGCTATGAGAAGTGGCTGATGCCAGCAGAGACTGCTCCGCCTCCTGGAGGGCCACCCGAGAGAACAGGAGCTCCTCCTGCGAAGCCCAAGGAGGACCGGGCACTGCCCTCCACCACCTCTCCGCCCCCCACCAAGACCCAGAAGACAAGGAATGCCAGGGACCCACGGAGATGAGCTCTACCTGGCCAGGTGGGCAAGCAGAGGGGAATAAGACAAAGAGCGGGGCTGGCCCGAAGGAAGGATTTCCTTCCAGCTCAAACCCACAGGCCTGCCAGCCCCTGCAGGCCTGGCTCAGGTTTGCAGGTCGCCTCACACGTCGCAGTGTCCCCGTACCCCAGCACCATGACATCACCCCATGCCCCGTGATCATGTCACAGAGTCAACACTGGTGTCTCTTGAGTTTTCTGGGTGTAAGGAATGGCTACTGAGCCAATATTTTCAGGAAAGCTATCCATACCCAGCTATGCCCCAGAATCCCAGCTGCTTCAGCGATAGACTTCTCTAGACCCTTGAGGTGGGCACACGCTTTCATTCCAGGCTACAGATCCCCTGCTTGTCAGCATGAAAGGTTCACAGGACTCCCTTTGGGGTTCAACCTTAAACAGAGCCAGAAATTATTATGGATCTATTTATAGATCTTCCTGAGCGTCAACTCAGAAAGAAATTCCTCATCGACAGATAAGTAAGCACAGCGAGACCCAGAAGCATGGCAACGCACAGCCCCTCCTGTCCTCTGACTTCCTCCAAACAAATGTCTCTGTACTCACAGACCTCTGCTCCCAGGGATCATTGTCTCTCAAACAAGACAACCAAAGAGGCAATGGACCCCTGCACCCTGAGCCATGGCCCTGGGCACAGGAGAGGGCCCCTGCTCCCTGCACGGACGCCTTTCCAATGACCCGTCAGGAGGCAGCCTCAGGCCAAGCACCCTTTGGGGGCTGCTACCCGCTCCAGGACTCTTATCCCACACAGCACTCACCTGCAATATCAGAACAGGCTCATTTCATGAAGGGAGAGCCCCCCAGTGAAAGTAGGTGGTCTAGGGCTGCAAGACCCAGGCCACGACAGCCAACAGACAGAATCCAAAATGGCACCTCCAATAGGAGGCTCAGCTTGGAGGAGGAACAAAAGAATTATTTTTAAAACTCTCTGAGGGGAGAAAACACAGAAGGTTCAGACACCTATAGGGCCTGCTCGGACACCTTCACCTTGTTCCCCAGTGTCCGGCTGGGCCAGGCCGCCTGAGTCACTGAGAGCGACCTTGTTGCCACCCAATCAGGTGGTCAAGGCAGCCCAATAAGACACACACAGCCTGATGCCAACATTTACCCAGCAGTTTCTATGGGTAGAGCGTCGGGCTCTGCACGGTGAGTGTAGAGTAGGTTCCTCATCTTGATTATGGCCTCCCCCTGGCCCCCAGTCCAGAAACTCGTTGCTCCCTTGGCTACTTCCCAGCAACCTGTTGCCTCACTGTGGGTCACTTGCTCCATCGCTGTTCCTCTGGAACCCACAAAAGATGTAGCCAGCTACCGGAGCCTCCGCATCATCTCTGAACCTGCTCCCTCGTCTGAACTAGGGATGGCAGCACCCATAGGGCTGTTTTCTAGGCTGAATGAACACGTACTAAGAACTTGCAACAGGAACGCCCGGGTGGCTCAGTCGGTTAAGCATTCGACTCTTGATCTCAGCCCATATCTTGATCTCAGGGTTGCGAGTTCAAGCTCCACGTTGGGCTCCATGCTGGGCATGGAACCTACTTTTAAAAAGGTGGGGGGGGGGG
>NC_081560.1:184971918-185031800 GCF_022355385.1 Mustela nigripes
TACTTATTAAGAGAGTAGAGTGTGTATGAACAGAGGGAGGGGCAGAGGGAGAAGCAGGTTTCCCGCTGAGCAGGGAGCCCAACGCGGGGCTCCATCCCAGGACCTTGAGATCATGACCTGAGCCCACGGCAGATGACGCCCAACCGACTGAGCCACCCAAGCGTGAGATTCTTATTCAGAGAATGTTGGACCCAAGCAGACAAGAGCTCCAAGCTAGTTAACGAGCTGCCTCAGTGTTGCAGCTAAGAGCATTTTGAGGGGAAAGCCACGTGACCTGAGCTGGCTTAGGGAGCTAGGACTCCTCTCTTTCTCTCCTCAAGCTCCACAGTAGCCATGGTTCAGAAGGAGTGAAGTAGTTCTCTATCTGTGTCCACGGAAAACATGGCCACTTCATCAGAGCAAAAATGTTTCCAGCCCAGTGTGGTGGGAGGGGGGAGAGATGGGGACAGGGACATGCCAGGCACAGCACCGCTGATGAGGCCATCAGCCCAGGTGAGCCAAGAGGTGCAGAGGAAGGAGCAGGGCTCACAGGTTGGGAGAGCAGAGCGAAGCGGCCCTGAGGGGGATCCTCGGACAGCAACAGGACACTTTCGGTCAGGACCTGGGGCCTGGGCAGTCGAGGTGGCTTACCCACGGGTCATACAGAAGTCTGGGGGGCAGCTTCTTCTGGACCCACATTCCCTCCGTCATGTCACCCATTTTTCCATTACCTCTAAGTCAGTGAACTCACTTTCAATTCTTTGCTTTGGGCCAGGAAAGGCCAATGTTCATTCTCACTGGAATGCCTCCTTTGGTTCTCTCCAATCTGGCTTTTCTACACACTGGGAGACGGTTTAGGGCGCGTCCCCTCAGCGGAAGTTCCTATGTGGACGGTGGTGGTTCACACTGTGCCGTCCAGCACTAAGTACCTGACGTGGGGCTAGTGTAACTGAAGAACTGAGTTTTCGATTCCACTTTGTGTCATCAACTCAAATTTAAATAACCTGACGACTTTGTTGATTATACCTCAGTGAAGCTGAAAAACTTTTAAATAGCTCCACGTATGCGGCTAGTGGCCACCATACATGACAGAACATACAGCATCCACACAGAGAAGAGTCAGCACGCTGTTCCTGGGAAGGGCCAGGTACATTTCAGCCTCTGTAGACCATACAGGCTCTGTTGTCACCACTCAGCTCTGCTGCCGTAACGAAGGCAGCCACAGGCACTGCAAGCACAAATGGGCATGCCTGCGTGCCAATAAAGCTTTATTTACAAAGGCAGGCAGTGGGCCAGATTTGGCCTGTGGGCTGTTTGCCAACCCCTGATACAGAACACAGAACTGGGAGTTCAAACCTCAGGACCACTGCCCACCATTGGGACAAACTTGGCCATCTTTATCTTATTAAACCTTAATTTTTTCATCTTATATAAAGAGGGGACCATCGTAGCGCCCACGACTTAAGGGGGCTCTAAGAGTTAAATGAGAAGCCTGTAACGCACTTAGCACAATGCCCACACTGAGTGGGTGTTCCAAAAGTACTTGCAGGGTGAACGGGAGCCAGATCCGTCCTGGGTGCTCTGACTTCCAGTCTCCCGCGTATTCCTCCCCATCCCGTGAGGCAGACGGCTAGTCCCGCCTATAGGGACCTTAAGTGGCCGGTTCCAAGTCAGGTGTGATAAAATGACAGGACTAGGATCCAGGGCTCCCCATTCCATGCCCTAGTCTCAGTGTCTCCTCCACGGGGGCTCAGCCTGGCCTGGCTGTCTGGGCTCATGTCTGCTAGCCTGCCCTGTGAGAGGCTCACTCCTTTGTGAAGGAAATCATTAAGAAAAACAAAGCAGATCCTTTCTTATGGGCTCTAAGATATTGTGCTGTCCTGGTTCCTGTTTTGTCCACCCCTCTGGAGCCCTGGTCACCTCTGGGGACTAGAGAGCCCTCACCTAAGGCTGTCGGTCACCGACACACCACAAGACGTCCTCCTAGTGCGGTCCCTGTTCCAGTGCTGGGTCAGAATGAGTCTTCTCCCCCATCTCCTTGGCAAATATGCCAGGATCATTCCCAAGCAGAGGACAGGGCACTCGGGACGACTGTCTTCTCCTTCAGAGCCCTAAGACACCACAGGCTGTGGCCAACATGCCGGCCTTACTGCAGCCACCAAGCAGTTGGGCCAAAACCCAAGCAAAGGCCGAATCAGCGGGGCCCCAGCTCTCTCCTTCTGCCACAGCTGGGGGCTGGAAGCTGGGCCCACGGTGCCCCCAGGAGCACCTAGGGCCTGGCCGTGCCACTCACTACCATGCCACTCATGAGGGAGGTCAGCGGTCTCCCCCAGACCCCACGTGTTGCCCGGAAACAGACAGGGGCAGCCTGCTCGGTCACTCTCACACAAGTCCAGGGGTAGGGCTGGGTCAGGCATTCTCACAGAGGTTCAAAGCCAAGCAGGACACCTGCAGGCACAGGGCAGCGTCCCAGGCCCCGGCAGGCAGACACTGCACTGGCCATCCTCTGACCCGGCACAGCAGTCACTGGGGCCCTGTGCCGCATCCCGGAGCATGAAATGCCCTGGAGTCTTTTTCCTAACACTCAGGGACATGCCTGAACCTCACACAAGTTTAGAAAACTGACTGGTTTCTATGGCAAGTCAGAAGCCCAGGTGTTGGGGCCAACAGGCTTGGCCACTATTCCCAGCATGTGGCTCTTCTGCTCCAGGTCACAGTTCACCTGTTGGCCGTAGGTGATCGTACCCTCAGCCAGGCCCGATCTCTCTTATACTTTCCTTTCTAATACGTCAGGGTGTCAGCAAACAGGGAGGTTTGCTGCCGAACTGATCGCTATTTAAAGCTAACGCACTTCTCCTCTCAGGCCTGAACGCTGATGAGCAAAACCCTACAAGGCGTGGAAGAGATACCCCAAAGCCGAGATGGGCTGCTGCCACACCCATCATCGTAGGCTCATTATTTTCCTAAATTCTCCTCCTCTGGGCCTGAGTCACATGCCGCACAGGCAACAGGGCCTGGAATCTGGGCTGGCATCTGAGGGTGTGGAGGCCACAGGAGCGTAGGGCGCCAGGAATCAGGTGACCCAAGGCAGAACATTCTCGCGTGTTTGTGTCAGCAGCTCCCCCACCCCTGGAGAACACGCTATGACAGAGCCCGAAGGGCACTGAAGCTCCTGTTTCAATCACACCAACATGGCTACTTTTTTCTGTTAAGAGAAAAAATAAAAAAAAACAGGTAGTTTTATACTGAATTGGATGTTTTCAATTCACCCAATGCTAAAAAAGGCTTCGTTCATCGTGATTTCTTTAGTTCCAGCGTAGGCATAGGCAAGGGACTTTGGAAGTTCTTGGGAATCCCAAGTGTCCCTGCTGCAAGCAAGAGCTCCCACTAAAATAAACAAAGGCCACATCCCTCTGGCCGAGGAGATGGAACCTGATGGAAGTTCCACATTCTAAGAAGCTAGCCTTGTGCCCTCTAGGGAAGTCACTCCAAGGTCAAAAGGACTGGGCCCCTGGGCAATCTTCCTGGAAGGTGGCCCCCAAAGTGAGGACTGCTGCAGAAGGCTGCCCCCCCTTTCCAGGTCGTGCCGGGACAAGTGCTATCCCCTTCAGTCCTCACCCCGCCCTGGCTCAACATCCCTCCCACGGCTCAGTCAGTGGGCTCCCAGTTGTCTGCTCCAACTGGCCCGAGCTGCCACACCCCAAACACTGAGCCTCCAAAAGCGCAAAGCATCAATATATGGCTCCCGGCTCCCAGCCCTCTGCTTAAAGACAGCACCCCTTTGCTTTGCACCTGCTGCCATCCTGACCTTGACCAGCGTAGCCCAACACATTCTTATCACTCAGGTGCCCCAGTCCCGGTGGCGGTCAACCACCTGCTGTTCCCCAAACGCCCCAAAGCATCATGCTTCTGGGGCCCCACACTCAGAGTGCGCTGGTCTGGAACATCTCCCACTCCCCGTCCTTCCTTCACCTGTCTCAATTCCTGCTCATTCGTCAAGACTCGGGGAGCCTTTCTGCCCCCCTCCCTTTGGCTTGAAATGAGCTTCCTGAGACTCCCAGGGGACTGCAGACTCGCCAGCACCCTGTGCACCCACATCTCCATCACACGCATCACGCTTCGTCTGGCACACAGTAGGAACTCAGTCAAGACAACTGCTGTCTCTCGGGGCGCCCGGATGGCTGAGTCGAAAGAGCACGTGACTCTTGATCTCAGGGTCCTGAGTTCAAGCCCTACATTGGGTGCAGAGCTTACTAAAAACAAAAAAAGTAAAAAAAAAAAAAAAAAAAAAACAAGTGCCGTCTCACTATCCATGACACAAGCCCGTGAGCTCTGCAAAAACAGGAACTTGCTTTACTCATCTCTGAATTTTTCAGGGCCTGACACAACAGAGGGCGTTTACGAGCTACCGACGGACTGGACTGTGTCCGGGGTACCACCAGCATGGCAGGGAGGTCTGTGCTCACCACAGGAACAATGACACATCTGAAAAGACACAGAGGTGAGGAAAAGTTGTTCTGGCACATCCACCAAGACCAGAGGCAGTCCAGACGCCTTTTATCTCCCTCACACAACCCCTCGTCACAAAGCTTCATCCTGTCCAAGAGCAGGGTCAGTGTCCAGTCCAAACCACCGTGTTGGGCCCTCTGCAGGGGGCTCTCCAAAGCCAGCCTCAACCACAGATGCCAGCTTCTGGGGGGAAGGGGCTGCCACCACCTAGAGCCAGGGCCCCCGCCAGAGCCCAGTAAATAATATTGAGCCTTCGCACTTCAAGGGGTACCAAGGGGTCTCCCCCAAGGCTGCCCAAAGTCCAGCAGGCAGTCTCTCATGCCAAGACTGTCCACCCTGTTTACCCCACAGAAGGCCAGGCTGGGGCTGACGAGGTGTAATGCTCAGAAGACACGTGGGGGGGGGGGGGGGATGGTCAGGAACCATGGCCTGTGCCAGGAGAAGCCCAGCAACCACTGAAGAGGGTAAAGGCCGTTTCCTCTGTCGACTGTGTCAAGGGCTTGGTTCAAAAGCCCGAATGACCTTAGATGAGCGCTTCCCCCTAGAGAGGTGGACGGCCACGTCCTGGTGGCACAGGAGTCCAGAGGCAACTGGAATCACACCCCAGGGGTCAGCAAGAGGCGGCCAGGCTGGGGCCAAGCGCCCCAGCTGTAACCCCATGACCTGCCCCAACACTGACTGCGGTTGTGAAGGCAGCTCACGGACTCGAAAGAAGGGGCAAAACCAAATAAAGACATCAGCTGCAAAGAATCTCAGAGAGGCTGAGGAGGAGGTAAACGCCCTCCTGCGCTCAGGCCAGGGAGGTGCGCAGCCCCGGAGACTTGCAAAGAACATGCTCGCATTCGGAGGCTGGCAGGAGCAGAGCCAAGGCTCCGAGGCCACGCTGACATGCATTTACTTCCCTGTGTTTAGGACCAGAGTCAGTCACTTTTAGTAAACAGAGATTTTGTTTCCTAAGGAGAACTCTTAAAAGATTTCACCAGCCTTAACTCTTGTTAAGAGACACACTGTGAGCTAAATTCAAACACATGCTTTCAATCCTTCCTCCTGAAAAAAAAAATCTTAGGACATCGGGACTGCAGAATGCTGGGTGAGGAAAGGCTCTATCTGCCCCACTCTGGCCCGTCCAGCCGAGCTCAGCCTTGTGCTCTGTCCTGTCACCCCCCCAGGGCCATGAGGACAACTGCCCTGTCCTTCCCTTGTCCTGCCAGCCCTCCAATCTGTCCTCCACAGTCTGTGCCCACCACAGGCTGCACGAGGTGCTCACTGACATTCGTAGGGAGCTAAGGGTCTCCACGCATAGACTCACTCAGTGTCCTAAACCCACAGGTTGGGTGCTGCTGGCAAGGCCATTGTTCAGATGAGGGAACCCAAGCTGGGAGGGACAGTCACCTGCCCGAGGGCAGAGGGTTAGCACAGGGCCGACCTTGGATCTGAGCCTGGGCCCTGACTCCAGAGCACCAGGCTGCGTGGCCCTGAACGACGCAGACCTGGGTTTCAGCTATGCTCTGCCCAAAGCGCCTCCGTGGTCCTTCCCTCGCTGGAAGGTGGCCAGCCCTGGCCCGCGTGGCAGCACTTCTGCCCATCCAGTCCCACGCGCATCTCCTACCTGCCGTCCCTCCACACGGCAACACACCCCACACAGGGGCTTCTCAGACCAGCTCTTAACCGCTCCTTAACGCGCTGGGAGGCAGAGCCAGTGAGACAAGAACTCCAGGGCCCAGGGGGTCACAGGGCACACCAGTCCCGCAAGAGAGGGGCAGCTTGCCAGAGAGCCTTCACAGGAGGATGGCCCCAGGACCATACCGTGGGGACCCCAGCATTTCACACCCCCTCTGGAGTCTCAGAACCACAGACACACACACACCCCGAACCCCCAGGAGACGATTCCCTCTCCTCACCCAGAGCACAGAGGTGGCCGGCGACAGAGGACACAGTCCTTCCACCTCTGAAAATGCAGCGAGGCTGCTCCCGGCCAGCGGATGGAACCTCCCTCAGCTCCCAGGCCCCCGGCCAACACGAATGCCAGAGCGAGGGGAATTCCAGGCACAGCTAAGGCCTCTCCCAGCTGGGCCTTGTCCGTCAGGGCACTTCAAGCAGAGGGCAACTGGGCGGAGAGCGGCCTCCCTGGGCGAAGGACGGGCGAGCAGGAGCACTGGAACCCACGCGAGCCACCCCACTCTCCAGGGCACTGCTGGCGCTGCTGGACACAGAGAGGCCTGCCAGCCGGGCTTGGGCCTGCCGGGACCACCTAGCAGGCTCCGCGGCACGGCCACCCAAGCCCCTCCTGGAAGCAGCAGCGTGGTGCCCGGGCAAGGGCGACCAGGGCACGGCCCCCGAATGACACCCCTACCCCGACAACACGCCCTGTGTGCAGCAGGAACTGCATCACCGGTCCCCGGAGGCAGGACGAAGAGCAAGGGGGGCAGGGTGGTAAGCAGGTAGGACCGCAGCCAGCCAGAATGAGCTGGAATCCCACTACCCCCTCTCTCTCCGGGCGAGTAACTGCTCTGAGCGGCAGTGTTTCCTGCAGTGGACGGAGCAAGTCCCTCGGCCATCTACGCTGTGCTGAGCGTTAAATGAACTAATGAAGTCAAGGGCCCAGCCCCACTCGGGATGCTCAGCAGGTGCCCAATCAACGCCTGGGAAATGAATGCCTGGAGAAGATGAGCGCCCCGCTTCCCCACCTCATCCCAGCGAGGAGAAAGGGCCCTTTTTTACCCCCACCAGCAGGGCACAGAAGAGCAGGTGGACAAACCTTGGCTAAGAAACCAACAGCCTCTCTTTGTCAAGCTCAAGGTTTCTGTATGTTCCACCGGGACTCAGTTTCCTGTCCCCCCCCCCCCCCCAGGTTTAGTGAGCCTACCTTCAGCAACCTAAGGGATCCCTGCTGAGCCTGCATCAGGGGAGGGGGAGGGGGTGAATAACACGACCGACTGATGATATGGACCAAGCGCAACGGAGGGCACGTTTCACTAGCCGGAAGGGCTCTCAGCAGTGACTCTGTGGCCTGCCGCTCTGTGCTGTGTACAGCACACTATCCTGCAAGCAAGACTGCATCTCAGAGTCGTCTCTCCACAGAGAACATGGGTGCTGTTTCCTCTGTGTGCCAGCTGTGTGACCTTGGCAAAGTCATCGCACCTCTGGAGGTAGGGGGGGAATCTCTTCTCCGTAAGCAGACACAAGCAGGCCAGAGACGCTAGTGCTCTCTACAGCCCCTGGTCATTCTAAACATAATTCTACGACGCCTAATCTCAAGCATGCAAATAAGAGGACAGGTTCTGAGCAGTCAGGTACAACCAGGTGGCTGGACAGTGTGACAGTCGCTGCAGACCGAGGAGAAAAGGAATGACCGCTCACTGAGAATCCCCAAGATGTGGCCGGGACCCAAACTGCGTCTTCCTTCCCCTGAAGCCCAGAGGGATACCCACGTGCCAAGCCTGCAGAAGGCACCAGAAGCTGAAAAGACCAGCAAGGTAGAAAGGGAGGAAGGGCCCGTGTGAGAACTACCCTGAGGCAACGAGATGGACAAAACTTGCTCTCTCATTCCAGAAAGAAGGTGGCTCAGGGCTGCTGTACCAAATCCTGGGCAGGGAGGCACACCCAAGACCCAGCCCAGTAGAAATAGGAACTACCTGGATGATGTCTACAGCAGGCACTTCGCCCAGAGGTGGGCACCTTTCAGATCCTCCTGCACTGAGACATGGCAACAACGGAAAATTCCAGTAGGTTTATTCCACTCCTGAAGAGCAAGGTCCCTGAGGAAGTGAGGTACGCTTGGGGTCTATTCCAGCCCTCATTCCTCAGCCCTGGGCGCACAACAGGATCGACTCAGAAGCTTCACAAACACCAATGCTGAGTCCCCCCCCCCCTTCCCCCCAGGATTCTGACGTACCGGGGCACCGGGCCTTTTTTTTTTTTTTTTTTTTTAAAACTTCTCCAGGTGATTCTAATGCACAGCCAAGGTTGAGAACGACTGCTCCAGAGTCAAAAATCTCAGCACAGAGGCCCCAGCCGCCTCCCACAAGCCCTTCAGGAACAGAAGAGCCAGCCAGGCAGGCCCTGCTGGAGATCGGTATCCTCCCGCCACCCCCCACCTCCACCCCCAAACCAGGATCAACCTGCAAAGAGCCATCTGTCTGAGATAGAATGCAAGGCCTTTGCCCAGCCCCGGCTGGGCCGCACCACGTTCCCACACACGGGACGACACACAATTGTGTTTCATTATTTGATTACTTGAGGCATGTAAACAAAACGTGATACTACGCAAACCTGGGGTGGCAAGCACCAAAAATGATTTACTTTGAGAGCTCTGAATTACAAATGCACACACACACACACACACACACACAAAAGGCCAGAAACCCTTTTAACAACCTCTTTGAATGGAAAACGGAATCTGAATTAAATGGGGATGCTCCTTCTGGGCTGCCGGATTTATTTCCCATTTCCCCTAGAAGGTCGCTAGGAATAATTATATTTTCTTGTGAATCTGTCTTCTGTAAGGATGATGCAAAACATCTCTGTCTTCCCTGCTGAGGGACTGCCTTTGGTCCTACGGTAGATCTAGAATCCAAGAACTCCTTTAAAAAACAAAATTTTTTTTAAGCTGTAGGAAAAAGGGGAGCAAGGAAAAGAGGCAGTCAAAATCGCTAAGTTTCCCTGCGGTGCTAACAAGACTAAACAAAATTTATGCTTTGAGATAAAACGGAACCTACCGCCTCTACCTTTCGAGCCTGCCAATCAATAGCACGTGTGTACAAAACCACCATGCTCTCAGAACTGCTAGCCTCTTGGCCCCGTAGCTGTGTGGCCTTAGGCCAGTAACTTGGCTTCTCGGAGGCTCCATTTCTTTAGCTGAAAGTACAGGAACACTTTGAAAATTAGCGTGTGCAAAGCCCCTGGCCCAGGGTGGGCCCTCAATAACTAGTAGGCACTGCTATTAATCTTCGAACAATCCACACCCATTTCAGTTGAAGCCTGCTGCGCCCAACTCTTCATGGTCCTGAATCTTGGGAACCACATTATACCAGCGCAGAAGGAGAATCCGTGTCTTTGTTTCAGGGGCGAAGGAAAAGAGCAAGAACCGTCAGGAGCCGGCCTGCCCCTGCATTCTGGGGTCAAACGGGCTGTTCAGCAGCATGATTTGCTTTTACCTCCTGAGAGCAGCCCCATGGAAAAAGTCCCTCCGGGGACCAGAGATGCCTTGGAGCACTGCTGTTTCTGAGATATTCCTGCCCAGTCTGGCCAAATGGCCCCCACCCCACCCCTGCAAAATACAGCTTCCTCTGCAGCCCCCACAGCAGGAGAGGGGCAGGACCGTTAACGAAGCCGGGGGTGCCTGTCACACATCTCCGTAACCCCTGACGTGATGTGAAATTCTACAAGGTAGACCCTTTGAAATGCAAAATCTCCCCGAGTCCTTCAAATGTGTTTTTATTTCCTCGGGTTCCTAAGGCTGCTTTCAGACCCACCCATCAGCATTTCCCCTCTCAATCACCAGCATTTAACCAAAAAAAAAAAAAGAAAGAAAGAAAAGAAAAGAAAGAAGGAGAGAGGACGTGGTGGCTGCAGCAAGGTCGTCTCTGTTTTTGAAAAAGCTCGAGTATCTCCGGCCGATGCAAGAAAGAGGGGGAAAAAGATCTTGTCCTCAGCTCCAGCCTCCTGACATCCCTCCTCCAAGACACCCCGAAGCCAAGTTTCCCCTGCAAGATTTCCTCCTGTCCTGACCAGACCCGCATGGACTCTGCCCTGCTTCGGATCTCAGAGGGCTTTCTTATTAAATCAAGGATCTGGGTGCCCTCCGACCCGAGTTAGGGAAGGTTAAGAC
Source organism: Mustela nigripes (assembly GCF_022355385.1). Lineage (NCBI taxonomy): Eukaryota > Metazoa > Chordata > Mammalia > Carnivora > Mustelidae > Mustela > Mustela nigripes. Next base: position 184,982,237 of record NC_081560.1, read on the forward strand.
AGGCACCACCAAAACCACAACGCACAATTTTCGAAGCCCAAGCCTTGATCCAAAACCGTGTGCACGGGAGGTTTGGATTAAACATCAAAGAAGAAATTACCTTAAAACAAAGTTGTTTGGCAAAGAAAATTACTTCACCATAAGAAAAACTCTAGGGAACCGTAAATTGCTTTTGAATATAGACTTTTCAGTGGCGCGGTCATTAATCATGTTAATGTAAACTGCGCTAAAACAAAAATTTTCTAAGCAAGTCTCCGGGCACATCAGCGTTATCTAAGCCTCTGGGTTTGTTTCCAGAGCTCTACATCCCAGCACGCAATGAAACTGCTGTTAATGGGGTCAGCTATTACAGTGCAGTCCCCGACCCTGGGCCATAATAAAGGTGACTCAGCCATGTAGAAAGAACCCTCGTAAAAGTTAGGCAGGAAACAAACACAGAAATTAATCAGAGAAGGAGAGTCAATGATTTTGGAAAGTGTATTCATGGGACAAGTTTCAACAGCAGCTCTCCCCGGATGATCAGACATTTCAGAAAGGAGTTGAAGGAGGCCAGTCAACATTCCTTGCAGCAGGCAAGTCCCTCAGTCAGGCCCTGTTCTGTTAGGGTGGAGGACAGGGCAGCAGCTGGACAAGGCGAGGAGGAGCATGGAGCCCAGCAGAGTTAAGCTGCGCTGAGCCCAGCCAGACCCGGCCATGTGCTTCATGTTGGCAACAAACCGGTTCTTTCAAGAGAGGAAGACTCTGACAAAAAGCAAGAAGCTGGGGCCGGGGGGGGGGGGGGGGGGGACCCTCGAAAAAGCCCTACATTAAGGATTCTCCCCTGACATGGAAAAAAAAAATCACTTTCAGAGATTGCAAGAGCTAGTCAATCTATTAACATGTCCCCCTTGCTGGATCAATTAAAGAGAGCCCCTCCACATCTGGTTTCCATCTAAAAACCGAAACTTGTATTATCAGCATATTACATAACAAATTATGCCTGCAGGTTTCTTTTATTACACATCAGAGAGGTGTGTGTGGTGGGGGGGTACTGATGGCAGTTGTGCGGGTCTGAGTATTTGCTTATTTCAGGCTTTCTTAAGAGCGAGAACAAAAAAAGTTTCCGTATGGTATGCAGTTCAAAAAAGTCACACTCGCCCGGATAAAACATCAACTCAACAACCCGCCCGTGGGTCCAGCGCTAGTCTCCAAGGCCCCCTGCATCAAGCAGGGGGTGAGACGGGCCAACTGTTTAAAGAGCACTGCAAACAGACACCACCAGGCTGCTCCAAGGCGTCCTCTGCCGCCAGCTCCAGGGTGTACAAGGCTCCCTCCTCTCCCATCTCCTGCGGGGGAAGAGAGCTGGCTGGCCTTTTCTGAGCTCCCACCATGGGGCAGGCGCCTGCCCCCTGTGCCCACTCAAAGGACATGCAGCCCATGAGGCTTCCAGAGAACTAGGGAGATGGAGGCTGGGGCACAGTGAAGGAACCCATAGGGAGACAGAGAAAGATGAAAGGTATGGAGAGAAAAAGCCTAAAAAATACCAACAGGACTTCCCATAAAATGTCAACGAAGGAGAGCCCACCAGGATGACAACAAGGTATCTTAAAGCTCTTCCTAGAAGAACTTTATGAACTTCCAAAATGCTACTAGGGGTGCAACTTACCCTAAATTGAAAACAGAAGGGAGAAACTGACTATGAACGTTATCAATCACAATCGTGGAATGCTCTACTTGTCCCGCCAGCCTTAGGAATTCGAGTCCACTTCTGCAGCAACCAGTACTGCTAGCTTTTATTTAAAATTTGTCTTATTTAAACCTTGTCTTCAGGGTTAAAATGGGTGCAGATCAGTATTACCTTCTCAGGGGAAAATAGTGAGCTCTTGGCCAAAGTGATTTGAACTGGTCTTAAAGTCACCTTGTTCTCTGGAGGAGCACTGGGGGGTGTGGGGGACACAGACCTGCCCCAAGCCTCTCCTTCCTTTCCTAGACTGAACCACCCCCTAGAAGCTGGATCAGCATCCTCCTTCCTGGGTCTGCAGGATGGCTGGCAGCATCCAGATCCCAGCCAAGTGCAGACACCGGGCCAAGGGCCCAAACCTTTAAACCCAAACCTTCTGCTCCCACTAAACAGGCCTATCAATAGGGACAAATAGTTGCTTTCTGCTTATCTGGCTGTCCAGAGTTTGGGGGAGGGGGGCGGGAAGGAGAACCAAAACCCCACAGATCTGCAATTCAGTATCAAAAGTGTAACTGAGACAAGTTATTGCTAAGTGGATAAATTAAAATGAAACTAAAACCTGGCCAAATCAGCAACAGTGAGTTTCGCCCCGTCTGCTAATTCCATTCCCTCCCAAGTTCTCAAAGCGGGTGACATCTTTCAACCGAGTCTGGGATCTGGAGCAAGAGGGGCTCCCCTTCCAGCCCGTGGGAAGCGCTGGGAACACATATGCTAGTATGTCATTTGGAAGTCCGCTAATACGTTGTAAGCAGCGCAAGACGCTTGCCTGGCTTCCCAGGCCAATAAACAATGCCATTCCAACTCCTGCAGCAGTCAATAGAAAACAGTCCCTTGTCTCCGCCATCCAACAATTCAACAAACATTTGTTCCTGTTGAACAACCATCAGCCTGGCTCCATCTGCACCCGCTCCAGCAAGGCGAGAGCGGCGGCGGCGGCGGCGGCGGCACCCATGCCCTGGCCCAGGGTTCGGGGACCCGAACGCAGCCCACCGAAGGGGCCACTCGCCCACCACCACCACCGAGTCCCGAGGCTGTAACGTATGGAAGACTCGGAGTGTGGCCTATAGGAGGCAGAATCCCATTCATCAAATGCTGCAAAGAGCTGTTCTTTGTTCACCATCGTACGAAGTACTGTACGTGTTAACGAACCCGGGCGGTCAGATGGAGGGAGCCCGGCTTCAGGGGGCTTCCGGGGGCGAAGGACCCGAGCAAGCCAGCTCGCGCGACTCCCCGGCGCTCCGCCGCTGTGTCCCGCGCCACGAGCATTGTTCCCCAAGTCTGCGAGCGGGGGTGGGGAGCTGGGGGTGCCCGAGAAGCCCCTTGGAGCAACGCAAACCGAGGGCCCTCCCCGGACTCTGGGTGTCCCGGCCTCCTCCGTCCCTGCCCCAGCAAGAGAAACTCCCAGCGGGAAAGCTGACTCCCACAGGCTTGCCAATCGAGGACTGGCAAAAATGTGACTCGACCAGTGTGCCCGTGCCGGACGGCCCTTCACGCCATGTGCAAAGCCACGCCGGCGCCCCCCACTCCGCAAGCCCCCGGCGCCGCCACCCCGCGGGCTTCCCCCGCCCGGGGCAGAACGCCCCCTCACCCCCAGTGCGACCGCCCCGGCCGGTCGGGCAGCCGCGGAGCCAGCCGCTGTGCGCCCGCATCCCGGGGGTGGCGGACGCAAACTTCCGCGAACAAAAGAGTTGTCTGCAAACGGTGCGGGAACTTCGGGGCGAGCCGGGGCGCCCGGGTCCCCGGGTTCTGGCGCCTACGCCGCGGCCGCGAGCCAGGGCTCAAGCTGAGACGCGAAGAGGAGCACCCCCCCGCCCCCGCCCCCGGCACAGCAGTCCCTGCACCCGCCCGGGGGAAGCACAGACTTTTCTGCAGGGGCCGGTCTGGCTCGTTCCCCGGGCTGCGCTCTGACAAGTCTCACGCCTGCACCAGGGGCGACACTCAGCGCCCCGAGAAACCACTCGACCCAACGCGAAAGAAGACAGAAAAAAAGGAAACCAGCAATATTTAAAATAATAATAATAATCTTAAAACGGCAAGCCCAGCACACGCGCGAGCGGGGTCCCTCCAGCCCGAGGCTGCGGCGCACACGGCAGGGACCACCGCTCGGGACGGGGCCCCCCCGGCCGCCACCGCCGCCGCGCGGCCCAGGGTCGCTTACTGTGCGCGACGGGGCGCTCCGGGCGCGGGCCCCGCGCCGTCGCCGCCGGCGCTCGCCAAGTCGTCCCGGCTGCCCGCCGCGCGTCCGCCGCGCGCACGCTCTCCTGCCGGCGCCGAGCGCTTTGTACCGAGCGGCTCCCGGGGAGGAGGAAATCGACTTGTCACTTCCTGAACTGTTTGCAACTCGTCCCTTTAACCGGCCCCGGCCAGGCCGCCCGCGCCCGCCGCGCCCGCCGCCGCCGCGGGGCCGCCGGACCGCGGCTGTGTGTTGTTGGGTCGGGCTCTCCGCCGGCGGCGTCGCGGGGCCCGGGCGCTCGGCGGCGGCGGCGGCGGCGTGCAGGAGCCGGGCGGCGTGCGGCGGCGGCGGCGGCGGCGGCGGGCGAGTGTGCAGTGCGCGCAGCCGCCGGTGGGCGGGGAGTGGAGGGGTCGCGGCGCGCCGCCGGTAGGGCTAGAGGGCGTCCTGCGGGCTGAGCCGCGCGCCGCTCGCCGAGCTCGCGCCTGCGAGGCCCCGGGACGCGGGAAGTGGCCCCGGGCCCGGGCCGCGCCGCCGCCACCTCCCCCGCGGCTGCCCGGGCCCGGGGCCAGGGGTCCCGCAGGTTTCTTCCCCCGCCCCCCGCACGAACCGGGGCAAAAACCCTGGGCCGCGTGGACTCCGGGCGTCCAGCTTCCGGGTTGTTGGGTTTTTTTGAGATTTCAAAGAAACGATCGTTTCGGGGGCGTGCTGGGCAGCAGGGGAGGGAGGGCTGTGTTAGTGTTGTCACACTTTGGGAAAATAAAGCGCTAGTTTCCCAACTAGGGGCGCTGATGGAAATAAAGGAATGTGTACTTCAGAAGCCACATGCAAAATCAACGCCACTGGGTAAGGAGGGTTTGTGGTTGCTAAGCAGACGCAGAGCATGTTTCGTTCTGTAACTTAGGATGTTGACTTAAGTTCAGGAATGTAACCCTGATAGAATAGGCGGAGTGTTTTCATTGCACTGCTCACCTGGGGGAGGGGGACTGTTGTCCCTGTGAAGTCCCAGGTTTCCCATTGCTCGATCCCACTAGTGTATGTTATTTTATTGACCTTGTATCCAACGAGATTTTTAAAGAGAAGGGTTTTTTTTTGTTTTGTTTTTAAGAACTCCCCTATGCCTGTTTTGTGTTCTCCTTTGCCAAAAAAACAAAACACCTCATTACTTTACATGGATTGTGTCTGCCCCGTTTGAATGGTTCTATTCATAAATCAGGAAACTTTTTCTGTTGCTTCTAGGAACATTTAATTGGTTTTAATCCAATGTTTCAATCCCAGTATCAAACATAAATGAACAATTAACTTCTATGCACTTGGGAAACTATTATATTTCATGGCTATTGCTGAAATATTTCAGTTTCCCATCACACTGGACCCATTCTTTTTCAGAAAACCGTGAGCTAGCATCTCCTTTCATACCAGCTCCAGCTCCAGTGGTTTCTTCTACAAGATTAGGATGAACAGCCATCATAAGGAGGATATGTGTCTATTCATTCAATTAGATGAAGTGCGATATAATCAATTCATCCTACAAACGCCAAAATGAGCTAATAGGCGGAATGCTAAGATACTGATATCCTTATCCATAAACATTGCTTTAAAATAATTTATCAGAGGCCAATTCTGAAGGAATGAGAACCAAGTCTTCCTAAGTTAAACAGATAAAACACAAGGGATAATTTGAGAATGCTGCTACACTTCCTTAATGCCATCTTATCACAGTGTCACCATGGCCTTTGAGAGCTTTTAAGGATATAGTTTAATTTACTTTTTATTAGGAAGCCTAGAGTGACTCCTGCTGGCAAACATTCAGCTTATTCCTACAATTACCAGTTCATAGGGTCAATGAAACAAAACGCAGGGGGTGGTTGGGTATGGGCGGGGGGGGTTGTCCAGAGCCTGGAGACAATTATTGCAACCATGATTCCTGTTGCTTTCAGGATGATTTTAGATTCACAAAATTCCAAGGATTGTGGTTATAGCAAGCTCTTTGCTGCACGCCTCCTTTCCAACCTAAAGCAGCCTGTTTTTCTGGTTCCGAGGCTTCCTTGCAAGTGCACAGAACTAAAATATCTCCTTAAGAAGCTGTGCTACTAACCAATGAATGGCTATTTCTCATGTACTTTAATTTAAATCTCCAAAGGCTAAAAAATACATACAATAAGGATTGTGTCACTTAGCCTTCCATAGTATGCGGTTCTTCCCAAATTATGGAATTAAGTCCTATAGCCCACTTTTTAGGGTATACTACATAGTTACTTATTATTTTAAAAAATGTAAACTCAGCAGTTGAACTCTGGATGTAAAACGATGTAAGCTGCAATCGGGGGATGGGGGACTAAACTGTCTACCTTTGTTCAATCCTTAAAGGTCAAAGCCAAATCAAAACCAGATTTAGAGCACAACTAGGCACCTAAACACAAATTCATAAGCCAATTTAGGAATAAATCCATAAATAATCCCAAAACGATCACTTGTAGCTTTTCTATTACCACTGACCAACAACACTAACTTGGGTAAACCGCGAACACCTGGGAAATATAAAATGTAGGGATTACTTACAGTCGCACTCCAAGACCATACATGAAACCCAGGGATAAAGCACAGCAATACTGGCTCTCCTGGCTCTGCTCAAAGCAGAAGCACCACGTGGAGGACTGCTTGTGTATGGCGTGCATCATGTCTACTCAAAACTCCCGAGGAGAATTTAAACTGAGCATCACTCTGTACTAAAGAGCTCCCCTATTCCAAGTGTAATGTTCTTAAGCAATAGGAGATGAGAAGGGTGTATTTTATTAAGAAAGGGTGTAACCAACTATAACTTGTATCAACAAGCTAATCAAGTATTCACCTAAGCATATTTATGCCAGGGAGGGTAAAGGTTGAGTTTTAATACGCACCAAGGAGTGTCCTAGGTAGTTAGTGGGTATCTTATTTTTGTGCCTTTAGAACCAGATTAATGTGATATTCAAGGAATAAGGAGCTAAGCTTTGAAGCCAACGTTGTTTAGTTTTACCCAACAAATCTATGTGTGCCTATTCTTGTAAAAAGAGTTCACCACTAGAAAGTGATAAAGCAGTTTGTCTCTGAAAATACGTAGTATTCTTTTCAGAATAAAGTGAGTGAAACAAACATCAAACTTGCTATATGTTGGACCCAACAGCACAGTATTAACCCCTTTATTCAGCTTCCAAAAGCCTCTGCCTCTTTGTCACGACTGCTGTATTAAAAGCCGGTCACTCACATTTCACACTGTCCTTTCTCAGTCTGAAAAGATCTTTTATAAAGCAGAACCTTTTAAAATTGCTTATAACAGATGATGGAAAGATAGACATCACGAAGTCCACCTGAAGCATTTTCAAAGAAACTGGCTACTGAAACAAGTTAGCAAAATACATCACTTTGGATAACACATAAAGTTTCTGGTTAGAGATGAAAGCCATAATTCTGACTCTACGATAGGGACAATTTTCTAATACAGATCTTATTCAGAAAAGTAAGTTCCCACATCTATGAGCCAGCTACCTAAGCATGTGATGACACACTAATCCTTCTGTTCTTTCCTTTCTGTCCTTTTTATATTGTGTTCTGAAACCTTTCCACTGATGAAAATGAATTGTAACTCTGGCTGGAATATCTCTCATATAGGCAGATCTATCTACACGGACAGAGGCAGTGGCATCTCCCGTATCGAGGTACATACCTTTTTTAAGAGGTACTTTGGTTCCTGAAGACAGTTACTTTTTGATTCAAGAACTAAATAAAACAAATTTATCTTCATTGAAAAATAACCATGGCAGTGAATTTAATGATACCAATCTAACTCCTTTGATACAAAATGAGAGTTGAAAGCAGCTTGAAGCGGAATGCCTATTGAAATCAGTGCATGCGAATCTGCACAGCTTTGTAACCAAACGTCTAGCACCATTGAGGTACGAAGCCTGCCAGCTGGGACGGCATTGTGCACCACAAAGTGTGGGTTGTAAGCCTAAGTCCTGAGCACAAACCCTGGTTTCCAAGTTGGCAGGTGCTGAAAACACAGCAAATGTCACGCTTGCAACTCACTGGATGGAAGAACTCTGGGTAATATAAGCTAAAAGGAACAGAGCAACAGTTAAAACTTATTTCAATTTGATATATACTTTTTTCCCTTTTTTTTTTGGCAAGCCAATAGTAGCTCTTGATGTTATGTGCTACCAGAAAACACAAATATGAGAAAAACAGACAGTGAAAAGTTTAAGCATGGTAAATAAGCAAAAGTAAATATAATGAAGGCTTTTCATGATCTACATGCAAAGTTACTGGTGTTTGTAAAACTTACCAAACCTATTTTACTATTTTAATAGTAACAGTGAAAAGCATAATTCATTCTTGACCTTTCCCTGATCTATTTATGATCTGAGCTGAAGTACTCTAATATCACTATTAACACATTTAGTCGCCCATAACCTAGCTTGGCGTTATTACTCCACCAAATACATAGCTAAAAACAAGTCACAATATTTTCATACTGTTACACATTAAATTTTAAGTAGAAAATATTTCAACAGCACACCCACACAAAATGTTTATGCTATCGTCTTCAAATGAAAACCATCTCAATTTTTTTCTTACATATCCTTTAGTGGAATTCAGATTGAGTATTTATGATACAAGCCCAAAATTTAACTTAATTTTTCTCTCCTGTCAACTATCTACCATATAAGTCATTGCCTCAAGAGCAATCTATTTTTAACTCATCCCTAGTGATATGCTGGAAGCTACTGCCATCCTGCCTAGCCCCATAAAAATGAAACAGTGAATTTCATTTTCAGTAGGTAGAAAGGAAACTGTGAAACTACATACAGTTTGTGATTTCATAGAGTTTGAATACCCAATCTAAAGACTGAATCCTTTGGATTTAAAATATCAAGGAAAAAATTCAGTCTCTGGCTCCAAAGGGTAGAACACCCCGGGAGCAGTATGAAAGGAACATGTGTCCTACATAGCATATTAGCCTGTGAATTTCTTAACTCTCCTCAGCAGTTTGTCAAGCTTCTATTTTAACCAAAAGCAAAGACGTTTTGTTTTACTGTATCCATTACTGTTTCTGAGGGACTAGGTTTGCCCATTTTGTATGCACATACCCTGGACCTGACCTGAAACAGAGAAATGACATGAGAAGTTACCTTGCTATTTTAAATACTACTTTACAGCTTCTCTTAACTTTCACAAAGAAACAAAACAAACAACAAAAAATCTTGATCAAAGTTGATCTTGATCAATCTTGATCAGGTTATTGGGTGGCTCAAGTCATGATCCCAGGGTCCTGGGATCAAGCCCCATGTTGGGCTCCCTGCTCAGCAGGAAGACTGCTTCTCCCTCTCCTACTCCCTCTGCTTGTGTTCTCTGTCAAATAAATAAAAACTTAAAAAAAAAAAAAAAAAACAGGTTACTTAACCATCACACTATTAAACTACTTAACTTTAGTAAACTATCCTACGGACATACATCATCATCATATCGACTGCATCCCTACAGAACTTATTAAAAATAGTTCAAAGGACTCACACTCTTTGAGGCTGACTAGAGAAAGTGACATTGCTCTGGCCAGCATTTCTCTAGTCACTAAGCAGCCCAGGCACTAAGGGAGCGACTTCACCACCAACAAAAATGTTAAATAAACAAACAAATCTGAAAACCAAATATTTTCTAGATTAGTATAAACAACTGGTTCACTGTATATTATATATGATATGGTCAGTTCCAGTATAAATTAAGGTCAAATTTGGGGTGCCTGGGTGGCTCAGTGGGTTAAAGCCTCTGCCTTTGACTCAGGTCATGATCCTGGGGTCCTGGGATCCAGCCGCATCGGGCTCTCTGCTCAGCAGGGAGCCTGCTTCCTTCTCTCTCTCTCTCTGCCTGCCTCTCAGTGTACTTGTAATTTCTCTCTGTCAAATAAATAAATAAAATCTTAAAAAAAAAAAGAAAAAGAAAAATATTTTAAAAAATAATAATAATAAAAATCTTGGAGCGCCTGGGTGGCTCAGTGGGTTAAAGCCTCTGCCTTCGGCTCAGGTCGTGATCCCGGGGCCCTGGGATCAAGCCCCGCATCGGGCTCTCTGCTCAGCAGGGAGCCTGCTTCCCTTCCTCTCTCTCTCTCTCTCTCTGCCTGACTCTCTGCCTACTTGTGATCTCTCTCTCTGTGTCAAATAAGTAAATAAAATCTTAAATAATAATAATAATAATAATAATAATAAAAATCTTAGCCCACTGCTTCCTAAATGCCCAGGAAGACCCAAATCCAACTCGGTTTCATCAAACCCACACAGACAGTCGAGGGACCTGCTCGCAGTTCCCTTGTTTCATGCCGCTGGAAATAATGCCTTAGCAAGCAAACATAATGAAGCAAGTCGTATCGTGTTCTTGACCAATTCCAATGCATCTACATGAACATTTTCCCCATCATCTTTATTTATTACTAAATAATTATTACTAAATAATTACCACTTAAACAGACAATATCTTAAATCTGAATATCCTTAAGGAGTCTGCTGAAACACATTGTAAAGAACATTTAGTGAAAATCTGGCATTCTATCTGGTCATTTCTTAGCTAAATAAAAAGGTGCTTTAGCACCAGCCCTATCTACAGACTCAAGAAGGAGCTACACAGTAGGATTTTTCAAGAGGTTCTGAAAGGCCCACCTGCTGCAAATGTTCACTCTTACACACTCATCCACCACTCCTGCTCTCTTCCCTCATCCAAACACTCTTAGAATACAGCTGAACTGAAGACATGAACTCAGTGCCCCTGAAGGGTAAAATCTTGAACAAGTCAATGCATCAGCTGCAAGGGGGAGAAGGGGTCTTGGAGAAGAAACTGGTCGCTGGGGTGAGCTAGGAATCCTGCTAAGCTGCTTCACACTGATTCTTCTCATTGAATAGTCCTAACCCTGTTACAGAAGGTGTCCACAACTGCTTCTCCCTCCGCTACACTGGAACTGCTTTGAAGAAATGTTCTGAAGGGAAACCACGTTTAAGTACTACTATCTGGGGGCCCCTGGGTGGCTCAGTGGGTTAAGTCTCTGCCTTCGGCCCAGGACATGATCTCAGGGTCTTGGGATCGAGCCCCGCATCGGGCTCTCTGCTCAGCAGGGAGCCTGCTTTTTTTTTTTCTCTCTCTCTCTGCCTACTTGTGATCTCTCTGTCAAATAAATAAATAAAATCTTAAAAAAAAAGTATTACTATCCGTTAAGCACTTTCCCGACATCTTTAACATACTTTTCAGCTTCCCTGAGGGGATAAGCAGGTATATGACAGGAAGACAGTAACCCAGAGAGGTTACAAGGCCTGAGAAGGGCAGACCCATGTACTGCCTATTCAAGCATGGGTTTCTGTGTAGCATGAGAAGGGAAAGTCTCAGAGCCCTGGGACTTTATGGTTCTAAATTAGATCATCTGTGAGAAGGATTCCTTTGTGTTTGCTTAGGCCCAATCTTGATTTTTATGTTTCTGTATGTAAAACTGAAGGAGCCTAAACAATCAGATGTAAATTTCCTCTTGGATAAAACATAGCTATGGTCAAACAAATGTAAACTGAATTACCAAAAATATATATAACAGACAATCAATACAAAAATCTGAAGTTTACCAATGAACGCACAAAAGATGTTTTAGATGAAAAAATACATGATTTTTTGCTCCAAACGTTTTACTATATGTACACCTATTTCTCATATACATAGACACCGTGGCTTAACAGAACAGTAAAGTGACCTACCAACTGGTACTTAGCTAGTGGGAGCATTTAAACTTCTCATTTGTAGTGGAATCTACTTCATGAGCCCTTCTCTAAATCAATTTCAGCAGGTATTATGGACTGAACGTTTGTGTCCTGCCCTCAAATCCACATGTTGAAGCCCTAAGCCCCAATGTGAAGGTACTTGGAAGTGAGGCCTCTAGAAGGTAATCAGAGTCAGGTGAAGTCATGTGGGTAGGGCTCTCGTGATGGAATGAGTACCCTTCTAAGAAGAGACACAGGAGAGCTGACTCCCACCCTCACTCTCTCCCTTGTAAGCATGTACGAGGAGGAGGCCGTGTGAACATATAGGGGCTGGCAGCCATCTGCAAGCCAAGAGCAGAGTCCTCAGAATGAAGCCTGCCTTGTATGCACCTTGACCTTGGACTTCCCAGTCTCCAGACTGTGAAAAGTAAATTTCTGTTGTTTAAGCCCCCCAGTCAATGGCAGCCCTGACTAGGACAGGGGTAGAGAAGAACTTTAAATATCACCTACTGACCACCCTCATTTTACGGGGAGGAAAACTGAAGCCCAGGAAAGAAAAGCGACCTGCCTATATTCCAATCATTTAGTATTTAAAATAAATATTCCCAAATTTAGTATTTAAAAAAAAAATCATTTCTCTGCAATATTTACTCTATTAACAGATTTTAAACACTAGGTTACTATAAAATGAAAGGAATGAAAATAAATTTCAAGTTCAGAAAATAATACTGCATGTGTCACAGATTAAATCATTAATCAAATGGACTTAATAACAAAATGATGCCTCCTACCTCTGGCTATCTGAACATCTTTACCATACAGAGATTCCAAGAGGAAACCTCAGCACGCTGAAGCACCAAACCTCTGGAAAAGATGGGCTTATTTCATGGTACGGTCCGACAAGTGGATTTCCCCTCCTAGCTTAATCTGGTTAATTACTTTTTAATTAAATAATAACCACAACGATCAGTACTTCCAACTACAAAGCCATATGGAATTCGGTCCTATCTGCTGAACAAACTATCCTATCAATTTTTTGACCCAACTGGTTCTCTTCACGAAATCAGGTCTTTCCCTCTCCACCTACGAAGGTTTCCACAAGGAATAAATAGCTCTGACCTGTGCGCCTTGGTTAGGACTGCTTCTCAAAAATCAACAAATATTATTCTCATTCAAAATAAAAGTATAAAAGCAGATTCGCTGAATCACAAATGGGCCTCAAAGGTTACATTTATAAAGAAGACAACATGCAGTTTTTCATTCACAATTTCAGGCCTGTCTTCCAAACCTTGCACACAGCTCTTTAATTCAGCCCACTTTGTTTTATTAAATGCCATATTATGATTTTCCCCATTCAGACTCCAACCAGGCTTCTTGTTGAGGACATGGAAGGAAAACTTAATTATTGCTGCTTCGGTGCATCTAAATTTATTTCATTACCAGAATCAACAGAGTAGGGCCTAGATGCTGTTGCAGAAAGGCAGACGGATATGGAATGTAAACTGCTCCTTCCTCTCCCCTTTCCCCCGCCTACCCCACCCCTCAAAGTTCCAGGGTTGGAAAGCATCCTAACTTCTTTTTTTTTTTTTTTTAGCCAGGATGTACTAAAATTAGATGGGAACAAAGGACTGACATTTTCATACTAGAGGGGTGAGGAGAAAACGTGCGCTGGCAGCACCCGCTCCCTTTTCCATTTAGCTCCCTCCCCCGACTCTGCCCAGCTCTGACAAGCAGCATGGAGGGCCAGAGCAGGAGAGCTGCGACCCTCCCAACAGCACTTCGGTTCTGCTAGAGTCACAGACAATAATAAACCGCTTCATCGGTAAGTATGTTAATGAAGAATGAGAAATACAGTTCAAGGTCCCCTTATGCAACAGAGTGTTTTCCTATTTAAGTTCCTCATACAACATCCAGGATATGCTAATCCTAGTTCATGTGTAAATTTTTAGGTATTTGGGAAAACAAATGTGTTAGACTGGCTTTTCTTAAAAAGCTTCTGGACAGCACGCACAACAAAGATCACTCACAAAATACTTATTTTCCGATGCAGTAATAATAATACATATTTTAAAATATAACATAAAAGAATTTATCATTTCTTCAGAATAGGCCACTTAGAAATGAAAAAGGTACATTTTGGTTTTTCCCTATCTTCTTCTAAGAAACTGGGCAAGTTATTTGCAATTACTCTAAGGCACAATTGATCTCGCGGTTGTAAGTCTTCCTTACAATAGTATCAGCATGACAAAAGTACATTCTGCCAGCCTCTACATCCAGTTTTTGAAGTCCTACTCCATAAAAGTATGATATTGATACACTGAGGTCCTGCGAATTATTCCTATCTTTTTAATTTGGTTTCCCTGGGCCTACACTACAGGTCTACACAGTGACAGCTCAAAATTCAGTTAGAGAAGCCCTTTTAATGATTAGTCTAATGCACTGAGTTGTAAAGATTTTTTAAAACTCAGTAAGTACTGACTCAAGCTCTCTTTTTTCCTGGTTACTGGAGCCCATCTTGACATCTAAGCTGGAAATGAATGATCTTTCAACAACACTCCAGGGATTTTGCTAAGGTCATATTCAATCATTCATTAGGCTTCTTACCCCTCGCTTTTCAGAGTTCTATTGTAGAGCTGGTTTTATTCAGCATTTATGTAGCCTGTGGGCTTGGGTATTTGTCTGCTTAATGTTGAGTTTCATTTCTATGCCCCTAACATAGGAACCCATCAATTGACCAAAGAATTTCAAACTATTCTTTTACTTTTCTAACAAATTGCATGGTGTGTATGAAGAATAAATTAGCATTAATTTTCTTCCATTAACTGTTAATAAAACATGCTCATGTGCTCCCCCTTCATCTAAGGACATCTCTGTTTCCTGCCTGACAGAGAAATGACAAGGGTTTCCTAATTTTTTCCCACTAAACAATTGTCCTTCAACCTACCATGCTCCTGGTCTCCCACAATCAAGCTCTAGGTCATGGGCAGCCTCCTTCCAGTGAAGTGTACTAGACAAGACTCCTTTCAGAGCCCATCAACAACCCCCACACATACAATTAGCTAAAGAGGTTACTACTGTGGAACACAAGACACTTGGTCTCTTGCTTTCAAAGCAGAAAGCTCTCTCTGGAGCACGTACACTCTAGCTCACAGTGCCAACAGGAAATCAAACCCAGGCCTCCCCACAGCAGCAGAATGCTGGCCTGGAGAGCAACTGAGTTTTCACATTTGTATATATTTTCATTATGGACTACCAGACACATGCATGCATAAATACGTAAAATAAAATTATTTAAGAAAACATATATCAGAGTCTATTGACATAAGCAGGGATACTCTATTTCTTTGCATACCAAGTTAAGGAAAATTATTTCAAAGGTTAGAGACTAACAAAGGTTCCTTAAAAATTAAGCTTTCTACTATACTCCGGATGAACGTGAATTAAGGTCAACATATACTATATAATATTACAGTATCACAGAAAATTTTTTTTTAATTTTTTTTAAGATTTTATTTATTTATCAGAGAGAGAGAGAGGGGGAGAGAGAGCGAGCACAGGCAGACAGAATTGCAGGCAGAGGCAGAGGGAGAAGCAGGCTCCCTGCCGAGCAAGGAGCCCGATGTGGGACTTGATCCCGATGTGGGACTTGATCCCAGGACGCTGGGATCATGACCTGAGCAGAAGGCAGCTGCTTAACCAACTGAGCCACCCAGGCGTCCCCAGTATCACAGAAAATTAAAAATAAAAAGTAAACTGAAACACATTATTCACTCAAAGACTTTTGTATGGGGTACCAGGGTGGCTCAGTCGGTTACGAGGCTGCCTTTGGCTCAGGTCGTGATCCCAGGGTCCTGGGATCGAGCCCCACGTTGGGCCCTCTGCTCAGCGGAAAGCCTGCTTCTCCCTCTCTCTCTGCCCACCGCTCTGCCTACTTGTGCTCTCTCTCTCTCTGTCAAATAAATAAATAAAATCTTTTTTAAGAAAACTAAAAATAAAAAATAAATAGAAGTCTTTTGTATACGTTTACCTCCCTTCCTCCCCCCAAATAACAGAAAACTGCATGCATGTCACAGACGAAGAAAGGCCAACTTGCTGCTACTACAATGGGGGGAAAATCAATTCAAGGACAGTTTGTACTTATTTTAAAATGGCTTCAGTCAAGCTGCCAAGAGGAGTGTCAGGTTTGATTCTCATATGCATAAATGCCAGTCCCAAAAAGCAACTCTAACTTGTGCACCTGGCTTAAAACAAAATGTTCTGAAACTTTCTATTTGTTAATTGGTGTAACCCACCCATTCAGCCTCAAATCCCTTGGGACCGGCCGAGCGCTTCCTACACACAGACGCCCTGCTCTGCAGCAGCCCTGCTCTGCAGCAGTAACAGCGTAATGAGAAGCAACAAGGGCACGCAGGCTCTGGAAAGAAACTTCGTTTGCATTTCAAACAAGTTTCCTCAAAATAGGAGTGTCTTTTGATGAAATAAAATTACAATTCCAACTTTTTATGCAGAGAAACCAGCGCTCACTACATAACTCACGCTCCCTTTTATAACCGTATAATTTCTTCCAGTTACCCACACAGTCACGTGCTTTAACGAAACTCAGTTTAACAGTCACATATTTATGACTTGCTTCAGTAACTTGGGGCCATTTACTGGCCTCGTTTTTTAAAGTGTGGTATTATTTGAAAATACTAATTTAGTGTTCGCATTTTGGGACCTTCCATTTGTTCTAATTTCAACCTCTGAGAGGCTGGCTTCCAACAGGATTAACTGATAAGGAGAGATCACAAATCCCTTCTCCTGATCTTAGCAACAGCTCCATGATTCCCCCAAATCCTTCTTCTCTGCAAATGGAACATACATCCCCTGCCACAAGGGTGACTCGAGGAGCTTTTCAACAAAGGCCCACTCCAAGCTATCGGTGAATCAAACCCAGTGCCTCAGTCTGGAGCACAGAAAGCCCTTTCTGTTAGAGTGATGCTTGAAAATACCAGACGTAACAACTCAAAATTCTAAAAAAAAGTACTTCCACACTACTGTTCTATTTGATATCAAGGAACAGTAATATGAAAAAACAACAAAGAGCAGATCTCCTCAATAAATTATGAACTGTTTTCCTGTGGTTTAAGATCCTTTGCCTAATTTGTAACATTAACGCAATTTTTTGGTAAGTTTAAATCACATATATTTTGAAGGAACTCCTCACTCTTTACATGTTAAAAATTAAAGGTTTTCAAACAATGTTATTTGTGTTGAAAGCTTTTGTAAATGTCTTCAGTTATCTTGTGCAAGGCAGGTAGTAATCTTAACGGCTGATTAATGTTGATTTAAATCAAGCCCCTCTGCTCCCCGTACTCCTGCCCCCATTCAGACACAAAAAGAAAAGAAAAAAGGATTATAATGCTAGACTTACTCGTTACTAGGTTAACATTTGCCAAACAAAAATCCAACCAATCCAAAAAGTTGAAAATCATCAAAAACTGTATCACTTTAAAATCTGTATTGTGGCTCCAATATGAAAATATTATCCCAAATACAAAACTGGCATTATATATTAACATCTCTCTTCAAAAACATTAACAAATAAACTTTCTCTTTCTAATTAGCCCTAACTAAAATATCTTTGTCCCCACGTCCTCAAAGGCTTATATATACTTATAGCCTACACCACCCTTTCCCGAAAGAATGCCACTATTCAGTTCTTGGTTAGGCAAGTCCGTTAAGACAAAAGGGACATGGAGAAAAGGAGGGAAGGATGACGCACTAACTCACGGGCCACAGACCAACACTGTCACAACAAGGAGCTGCAGAACTCTTGAAAATTCGACTATTCGATTTCTCTGACAGTGTCTTCTCTGGACCAGTCCTGGTTCCCCTACTGAACTGCAGGTACCAATAAAGCAAAGACTTAGAGGAGGCAGAGGGGCTAATATGCTAGAGGAAGAGAATGGGTTTTAGTCAGACCCAAAGAATCCTTCCTGGCTCCATCCTACACTAGCTTTTTTGTTGTTGTTGTTGTTGTTTTAAGATTTTATTTTGGGACGCCTGGGTGGCTCAGTTGGTTAAGTGGCTGCCTTCGGCTCAGGTTATGATCCTAAGGTCCTGGAATTGAGTCCCGAATCGGGCTCCGTGCTCAGCAAGAATCCTGCTTCTCCCTTTCCCTGCTGCTCCCCCTGTCTGTGCTCTCTCTCTCTGACAAACAAAATCTTTAAAATCAATAAATAAAGATTTATTTTTAAGTAATCTCTCTATCCAATGTGGGGCTTGAACTCACAACCCCGAGATCATGTTGCATGCTCTACCAACTGAGCCAGTCAGGTGCCCCAGTACTAGCCCTTCGGTATGAAGAAACCGGAATAAGTTAATACATACCTTGAGAAGATATCTAGAGGATTCAGTGACTTAATACTATAATGTAACTTAACACGGTGCTAGCAGATAATAGGATTTGTTAGCTGTCTTTCCTACTTCCTGTTTATCCTTCGCGGTGTGTAAAAGGCCATCAGCAGCAAAATACAAGCTCAATAAATATTTCTTGATCAACTCATACATTTATCTGATTTTGTTTAATTATACACTTGAAAACTAAGGGACTTTTCTCAGGTATTAAAATTTTTTTTAAATAACCACCATTCAACCCAAAATATTATACTTATTATGTTTCATAGACAGTTTAATAAAACGCTAAGAAAGTTGGTGTTTATTATTCTCGCCCTGGAGTAGTTTCATCAAATCTTAATGAGCAGCTATATTCGATTCAACTTTTCCAAGGCACAAAAACCAAGAATACATGCTTTCTGTAAATTCATTTACTGCTTTAAGGTTTTTGACTGTTCAGCAGTTACAGAAAATTTTTTTAAATCAAAGAGAAAAATACATCTCAAATACAAAAGAAAACTTTAAATGGTTCTTGGTTGGTCTCTAAAACTCAACCGCTCACATGTTCATATTCTTACCAACCCATTTCATCTCTTCAACATGTGCATCCTGGGTACTTACTAAGCATTTATTTGCACTGGCATTTTCTGTGTCAGGTTAACTTTGATGTGGAGCTTCTTAATGAAGCTAACTGAATTTGTCCAGTGGAAAGTCTCACGTTTTCTGGAAAACCAATGCCGTTACACTGTTTCCAGATCTGCCTCCAAAGCTGAACGTGGGTGTTGGCAGCTCTTCGAAAAGTTCAAACCCTGTCAGACAAGATTAAAATACTTTTAATAGGGACTGAATCCCACAGTTAAGGGAAATTTGTATGAACAATGTACTTGCAAACCTTTTTTATAAAAATATTAACTGTGACGGAATTTCACTTGATAATTTTTCAGTTCTACTGTGTGCACAGAGTGCATACACACTAACGCTTGAAACTGAACAAGGAACAGACGAGCCCCAAATCAAATTGCAGAAAAGAGGCTTTCCATCCATTCCTCTTTCCCCCACTTCCTGTCTACGATCCCTACACTCCGCCTCTCCCCAGACTGCTGCACCATCGCACTTGGAGGAAGCAGCCATTACGTGCTGAGGTCTTCCCAGGATTCGGGCACTGTTCTGAGGGGTTTATATGTAGTAACTCAATCCACATCACACATATAAATGTACTTAATACAGAGGGGTCAAACAATGTGGAAATCAAGATGCATTTGTAGAAGATGAAAAAGTTCTGGAGATGGACAGTGCTCGTGGCTGAACAAAAATGGGAAAGAACTTAATGTCACAGAACCGTACGCTTTAAAATGGCTAAACGGTAAATCTTACCTTGTATATATTTTACCATGACAAAAAAAAAAGAGTTTGTAAACAAAAACCAAGATCTAGACTGAACTAATGAAGGATCTGGGAAGAAAAGGAAGTAGTAACTTTCAAAGCAGCACAGTGTGACTTAAAAATTAATGTGGATTCAAGAGTCCTGGGTTCAAGTTCCAGCTCTACCACTTACTAGGTGAAAGATATGCTGCCGGGACCCTCAGTTTCTATGCAAGGAGGTTACACATAACAACGCCCCTACCTACCTCACAGTGATTTTGCAAAGATCAAAATAAGATAACACAGTATTTTCCTGAACTATAAAATGAAATGGAAAGTTAACATTTCATTATTTAGTTTTGAAAAACTAAGATAAGCAAGGCTGAAGTTAACCATGGTTTTCCCTAAGCGATGGGACTATTAGTTTGGAGGGTAGATTTTTTTCCTGCAAGGTGGGGGTGTCTGCATTCTGGAAGCTTCCTTGCCTTGAGCTTCAGCTGAACTAACTCTTATAAACAGAAAAAATATAAAAGGATATATATTGGGGCACCTGGGTGGCTCAGTGGGTTAAAGCCTCTGCCTTCGGCTCAGGTCATGATCCCAGGGTTCTGGGATCGAGCCCCGCATCGGGCTCTCTGCTTGGCAGGGAGCCTGCTTCCTCCTCTCTCTCTGCCTGCTTCTCTGCCTACTTGTGATCTCTGTCTGGCAAATAAATAAAATCTTAAAAAAAAAAAAAAAGATTAAATTAAATAAAATCTTAAATAAAAAAAAGAGATATATATTAGTATCAACTGTGATTCTAATTCATATTCTTCATCAAACTTCATCAAATCTTAACAAGTATCTATAAATCAAAATGCTCATTAAAACTGATAAGAAAACTTCTCCAAAGAGGGACAGGTCTGTTATTTATTTATTTATTTATTTATTTATTTATTTTTAAGATTTTATTTATTTATTTGACAGACATGCAGGCAGAGAGAGAGAGGAGGAAGCAGACTCCCTGCTGAGCAGAGAGCCTGATGCGGGGCTCTGATCCCAGGATCCTGGGATCATGACCTGAGCCGAAGGCAGAGGCTTTAACCCACTGAGCCACCCAGGCACCCCGGGACAGGTCTTTTAAATAACATGATGTCTCTTAATGCTGGAAAACATAGTCACCGTGGTGGATATATGGGTACAGACTCTATCTTTTTTCTGTAGTTTCTACGCATGTTAAAAATACTTCGTAATGGAAACGTTCAAGAGAAAATGGAGGGGCACCTGGGTGGCTCACTGATTAAGCGTCTGCCTTCAGCTCAGGTCATGATCCCAGGGTGCTGGGATCGAGCCCCACATCAGGCTCCCTGATGTGGGAAGCCTGCTTCTCCCTCTCCCACTCCCCCTGCTATGTTCCCTTTCTCACTTTGTCTCTTTGTGTCAAATAAATAAGATCTTTAAAAAGAGAGAGAGAGAAAATGGAGCTGTCTGTGTGAATTCTCCAAGACTAATCTTTTAACTCTTTGGACTAACCTACAGAATTGAAGTGCTTATATTTTAATAAATAACAGACCGAAATTTTAAAGTGGTTGTAAGCCAATGATAAGTAATAAATCATTTTAGTTATTTTAACCTATATCCTTCATGTTGGGGTTACTGACATTCTTCAATCTTTTTCTTAACAAATCTGGATTATTTATGCAGTAAAACAGGTTTTCTGGAGTTGTTTTTAACTCAGTAGTTTTAAGAAAGTAAAGTTCCTTGGACATCAAATTAGAACATCCCACTATCTGGCAAATGATTCAAGTAATCCCCACCAAAACAAATGACATCACAAAATGTTTATATAAATAGCGCTATAAAGGAAAAATACAAGATTTATTTCAACAGTTTTGTTTCAAATAAGGAAAGAAGCAAAGAACCTTAAAAGACTGTCACAGGGACCACAGAAGCCAGTCGCGAGAAGCCACTGGCAAGCCCCTGGGCAGTGATGCATGTATTCATTTAGCGTTCTATCTCTAACTCCAAACACCATATTCTCAAACAGATGCCTAAAAAATGTCCTCAATTCTATGTATTTATTTAACATTTCCTGTTGTAACATTTTGCTGAAATTCTGTATTAAGCTCTGAAAGTGAACATAACTTTAAAGTAGTTCTCAGACACAGACACAATTTTAAGCACACTTTACCAGGCTAACGTCTGTTCCTCATTATCAAAGACAGACAAATATGTTTTTGTCTGGTGGTTCCAAGGGTAAAAGAGAACACCTGTATTTAAAAACCAGGAAAGAAACTTGCCCTACACAGTGTTAACTTCAAGCATTTATTAAAACTGTCAAGCTTCAGGAAAAAGGAAAGACTATGGATACAGGGCCTCAGCAGTTCTAAACGAAACAAATTTAACATGGAAGATAGTAAAATTAATGGCATGAAATACAAGACAATAAATCACATATAATTCTTGTTTTCCAGAGACAAGAGTAATGAAACCACAAGCTCACATTTCAAGATTCAAACACTTCAAGTTTTACATTATATAACCTGCCGAAGTCACTGAATGCACACAGAAGGACATGTGTTAAGTGTTCTCCCTCCTACTGCCTATTCCCTTATTACCAAAACGAAAACAAACTCTAAGATAAAAGTACATGCAAATAGTTATAAATTCATTTCCCATCAGCTTGTGGCAACTGAGATTCAAAATTTAACACAAATTTAGTACCATATCATCTTAATAGTCCATATTCCACATAATATAATCTTCCATATCATATTAATATTCCATCCTAAAAATCCCTCCCCTTTCTTTAACAAAACTTCATGCTAATCTTAAAAAGAGTCTGTGAAAAAAAACAAGCAAATACTAGTCCTGGATTGTTAAGGTACTTTCCCAGAAATGCCTGTGCACTACATGAACAAACTGGCAGGTAAAATACTCCTTTAAACATGTAAGAACAGTCTGCCAATGAACTCAAAATATTTGTGCATAGATTACAGATTCTCAGTTCTCACAAGATTCCCACGTAGTAGACACAGCACTAATTATAATTTCTTAACAGGGCAAGAAAGGATCCTGTCTTGGCACCAAAACCTTGAAAAAGGTAGAGCTGTCCTCAAGAATTAACAGGAAGCGGGGGGAGGGGGTTTGGGAGAAGGGGGTGGGATTATGGACATTGGAAAGGGTATGTGCTTTGGTGAGTGCTGTGAAGTGTGTAAACCTGGTGATTCACAGACCTGTACCCCTGGGTATAAAAATATATGTTTATAAAAAATAAAAAATTTTAAAAAATAATAAATAAAAAATAATAATAATAAAAAGAAATGCAAATTAAAAACACATGCCTATTAGAATGGCTATAATAAAGATAATAATAAACACAGAAAAAAAAAAGAATTAACAGGAAGCATTTCTACTACAAAGTCCCTACATTTTTTCTGTGCAACATTAAAAATAATTGTTCTATGTACAATGAAAAGATAAATCCTAAATACCCAAATGACCATTAGCAAGACACAGAAAGTATTTAGAAACTACAAAGTCTCATGTCAGATTTTTCAAAATACTGCTCCCATTTGCATATGACTGATTACTATTACTGCTGATGACCAGTCTATCAGTACACTAGTCCGAAGCACAATGTATATGCTTTCTGTTTGAGTCTCTAAATAAGAGATTATATAGCTTAAATGAAGAACTTAACTTTTATAGACTCATAAATGTTAGTACCTCACTGCCAGGATTTCTTGGAAAATTTTGGAAAGGACTCTGGATCTCAGGATATTATTTCTTTGTCCCTTGCCTATACAGTTAAAAGAGAAGAAAAGCGGGCAGTTCCCACAAACGGAACAGTAAAACACTGTAACACCAAGGAGGAAAAAAAAACGATTGAAATACATGAAACCCGAAGTAAGCACACATTAACAACACGTGGCCATTTACCTTCACTGAATTCATCTAGCAATTCTTCCTTGGTCCAATTGCAAGAGGTTATTAGAAAAAAGCCTTTCACGTTCAACGCCCCAGACAGGGATTTCACATACTGCTTCCTCTTCTCAATCGCATTGTCAGGATTAAGGCTTATGGCATCAAAAGTTCCTTTGTCAATACAAATATGAAATCCAGACAGCTTTGTGGAAAGATTCAAAAAGTCTTCTACCTATATTAAAAATCAATGTCTTTATGAGAACAATTAACACACAATCTCTCCTGAATTCAAGTGACAATCTGTAAAAGATTACAGATAAAAATACCAATGAATTATGATGGCATTTTACATATAATAAATATATTTTCAACTTTATAGCTAACTTTTATGTGCTTCATTCTAAGATCATTAAAGCTAACATTAGTGGGAGACTAACACTGTTTCCTGGACATTCCAAATCTCTACAAATTTGGAAACAAATCAAAGCCAGGTGTACGGCCTAATAATACCAGCACATAACAGAGCCTCCAAGCCCAGCTTATGAAAGTTATTTCCATCAAAAGTAGAATATTTGACATGTTCTTAAAGATGACAAAAACTATGCTGAACTCAAAACGGGTCATTAGAAATACGATGATTTTGGGCGCCTGGGTGGCTCAGTGGGTTAAGCCACTGCCTTCAGCTCAGGTCATGATCTCAGGGTCCTGGGATCGAGTCCCGCATCGGGCTCTCTGCTCAGCAGGGAGCCTGCTTCCTCCTCTCTCTCTCTGCCTGCCTCTCTGCCTACTTGTGATCTCTCTCTGTCAAATAAATAAATAAATAAAATCTTTAAAAAAAAAAAAAAGAAAGAAATACAATGATTTTTAGCTGATATGATTACCAGTTACGTGACTCAAAGTAAACTCAGTAAAATCAGAAGTTGCTCAGCCCTGACCAGCAGCTCAGCAAGAACTATAGGATAAAATGAATGGCATAAAGCTTAAGAAATCAGAAGACTGGGGCGCCTGGGTGGCTCAGTGGGTTAAAGCCTCTGCCTTTGGCTTAGGTCATGATCCCAGGGACCTGGGATAGAGCCCCACATCGGGCTCTCTGCTCGGCAGGGAGCCTGCTTCCCTTCCTCTCTCTGCCTGCCTCTCTGTCTACTTGTAATCTCTATCTGTCAAATAAATAAATAAAATCTTTTAAGAAAAAAAAAAAAGGAAAGAAATCAGAGGACTATTTAAACTGCAGTTACTTAACTTTATAAATATCATGCAGTTTAGGTTGTGGAAGTCACACATCAGCATATCATTCATTTTCAATAACCTATTAGTATATTTTAAGCACCTGAGCCAGTGATCCACCACAATTTCATTTAATACAATACTTCGTCAGTGTACTTAATTCTGAAAAGCTACTTTGAAAAACTGAGCAACTAGCTATTATTCATACAACCTTAATACATTAATCATAAACACTGTATTACCTAAAACCCTTTGATTTTAAAATGTGGATCTTTATGTTTATCTACATTAGAACATGGTTTCTTTCCTCCGCCCTCACACCAAAGTATTCATTATACCTGAAGCAAAGGATGACCTCTATTCTTAGGAGCTAAGTTTAGAGAGGGTCCTATCTGAAACACCTGTATCAAAGTTCCCGTTCATTCAACAAGTATGTCGTGAACACCTATTAAATGCAGGGATTTCTCAGTCACTGAGAATATAATAGTAAACAAAAAAAGAAAGTGTCCGTGTATGAGAATATATCTTATGTTCTCTAAGGGAGAAACAACAAATAAATAAGCTAAACAAATAACTTTAGATGAAGTGCTTTGAAGACAACAGAAACAGAATAATAAACACAGTGAGTGACAGGGAAGAGAGATGTTTTGGAAAAGGAGTCAGGAAAGGTCTCAGAAGGTGGTATCTGAGCACAGATGTGACTGATGAGAATGAGCCAAACAAGCTCAGATCTGGGGCAAGAATATTCCAGAGAGAGCAGGTAGAAAGACTGGAAAAGAACAGGCCCGACATGTTTCAGGAGCAGAAAGCAACCCAGTGTGACTGGAATACTGGTGAGAAGAGGAAACCAGGTGAGAAAGGAGGGGCTTTGTAAGGGGGGTGGGGACTCGGATTCCATTCTCAATGCAACGGGGACATTTTTAAAGATCACTCTGCTTGCCCTGTGGTAACAGAGGGTGGCAAGAGGAGCAATGGAGAGGGCACGCAAGAAGCCACCGCAGCCACGGAGGCAAGAAATGATGGCGGCTCGGACTTCGGAGGGCACAGAGGAAACAGCAAGGAATGGGCACGTGCCTGATACACTCTGAAGATAAAACCAACAGAAGGAGACACAGGACTTAAGGCAAAGAGAAGCATCAAGGATGACTCTTCCGGTTTTAAGTTTATACAACAGGTGAATGGTGGTATCAGTAACAGAAATGGAAAGATGGCAGTAAAGCAGGTTTAAAGAGAAAGTAGGAGTTTCCTTTTGGACTAAATGAGAGACTACTGCTATCTAGGCAGAACTGTAAAATATGCAGTTTTTAAGTCATTCTAGAGCTCAGGGCACCTGGGTGGCTCAGTTGGTTAAGCAACTGCCTTTAGCTGACGTCATGATCCTGGAGTCCCAGGATCGAGTACCCACATCAGGCTCCCAGCTCCACGGGGAGTCTGCTTCTCCCTCTCATCTTCTCCCCTCTCATGCTCTCTCTCTCACACACTCTCTCTCAAATGAATAAACAAAATCTCTAAAAGGTAAAAATAAAAATAAATAAATAAATCATTCTAAAGCTCAGAGAAGCCTGGGCTAGATCTATAAATCCAAGAGTCATCATCTCCTTATGGATCACAGGACACAAAAATAAACGAACTAATCTTCGGTGGCACTACACCACTTTACGTATCTACAACTTTTTGACCTAGTTAATCCAAAGTTAGCGGCCAGTATTTGTGTGTGTTCACAAACATGAGAATTAACACACTCATACATAAGGAAGAGGAGAAAATAACTTCCCCAAGCTGACTAGACTGAAAATTTTGTTACTTAAAGATGTTTCAATTTGGGTTATTTATAATTAATCCTTAATTTACAAGTTCAAAGATATTGTTAGCAAATATACTCTAGAAATGCTTAAACTTTATAACTTATATTTTAAAAAATTTATAGTAATATAATAGTTACCTTCAACTTAATGTTAGATAAACCCTCTTTCTCTATAATACTTCCAGAAAGCTGTATTGCAGAAGGTGAATAATCAATTCCGGTAATATCAGAGAAACCAAATTTTGCCTAGAGACAGAG
The DNA here is from genome assembly GCF_022355385.1 of Mustela nigripes. Lineage (NCBI taxonomy): Eukaryota > Metazoa > Chordata > Mammalia > Carnivora > Mustelidae > Mustela > Mustela nigripes. Next base: position 185,008,822 of record NC_081560.1, read on the forward strand.
AAACAATTTTATACTTTAGTTTAAAATAAAGTTTTAACATACTGCTTTGCTTATGAATTGTAACATTCCTTTAGGACTGGGACTGCTTTATTTACATAATAGATCAAGTGACATATACTATCCAATAATCTACAGTTTAAATTTTATTGTAGAATCTAAATAGACACTAAGAGTTCAAATTTATATCAAGTGACAATTCATTTGTTTTTATAGTATTTGGTTTCTATTCCAAAAGAAAATTCATTCTCTCAAAGATAATGAGAATGTACATGTAATATTTTTGCCTTCAAGCAGAAAAATGTAACATGAAACTTCTGATGTTGACATGCTCTAATTCACACATAAATCTGTCAAAAATTTTACTTAGCACAATTAAGTTATATGAATAAATGAAATGAATACGTAGTAAGTTCTTGAAAAATTTTCCTTCAGTATAACTACAAATCACAATTTTCAACCAGCCAGGTGATTATTAACCACATTACATTTGTACAGTATTTTTTTGAAATGTTGACAAAAACTATGTGAGGTAAGTTGTTGGGCAAGTATTAATATGCCGGGGGGGCCTGGGTGGCTCAATGGGTTAAAGCCTCTGCCTTTAGCTCAGGTCATGATCTCAGGGTCCTAGGATCGAGCCCCGCATCAGGCTCTCTGCTCAGCAGGGAGCCTGCTTCCCCCTCCCTCTCTGCCTGCCTCTCTGCCTGCCTCTCTGCCTACTTGTGATTTCTGTCTGTCAAATAAATAAATAAAATATTTTTTTAAAAAAAAAGTATTAAAATCCCCAAAGAATCAAGGCTCAGAGGACATTAAGAGTTTTGAGCCAAGAACTTTAGCGCCAGCTGTTCACTAGCTGTATGAACTTACCTAGAGTGTGTGAGCCTGTGGCAAAAAAAAAAATGATGGCTTCCGGTCCTCACCCCACCCCTTAACACTGTGCCGAACATTTTTAGAACAATCAGGCTAAAGGTAATTTCAAAGGAAATTTGAAGAAGAAAAGCAGTGTAGCCTGAAATTCTATTCCTGCTCTTCACTATTTACCTAATTTATTTCCTTCTAAACTTAACCTACACCTACACCTTCCATTAAGACTACCTTGACTTTTCACCTAGTGGCTAATTGTAAACTCTAGTTAACACACAAATTATATCCCACAGAATTTTTTTCCCTTTGATTATTTTTATTTTAATCTCAAGGTCTACCATCCCCACTTTGATGCCAACTCTTTTAGTTGTCCCACTCCGTACTCTTTGACATCTTCATTTTCTCCCAGTTTTCTCTCAAATCCTTCTCTATCAGGAAGCCAGGATAATTCTATTAACTGACTCTTACCAGTTCCCTCTTCTCCCATGCCTATTTATTCTTACAACAGAACTTATAAAAATATCATATACAGATGTTTTAGGTTTGTAGAACAATCATTCAAAACCTCAAACTATCTGCAACATTTTTCCCATTTGGTTTCTGGCACTGAGTGAAAAATAAGCAGATATTCAAGGAAACAACAACTGATAAGAAACCAAGGGAGAAGGGCGCCTGGGTGGCTCAGTGGGTTAAGCCGCTGCCTTCGGCTCGGGTCATGATCTCAGAGTCCTGGGATCGAGTCCCGCATCGGGCTCTCTGCTCGGCAGAGAGCCTGCTTCCCTCTCTCTCTCTCTGGCTGCCTCTCTGTCTACTTGTGATTTCTCTCTGTCAAATTAATAAATAAAATCTTTAAAAAAAAAAAAAAAAAGAAAGAAACCAAGGGAGAAGAACTGACATTAGAAAAGACCACAGGAGACCCAAATAAAATAATGATCAGAAATCAATTTTAAAACAACTGAAATAAATGACAGTTCATGGAGAATTCTGAGACCTGAAAACTGTAACAAAGAACCAAATGAATAACAGAAATGAAAAAAGCAGTAATTAAACAGATTCAAGGGTAGGCTTGACAGTAGATTAAACACAGAAAAAAAATTAGTGAATTTTAAGAAAGGTCAAAAGAAAATACTCCTATTAGGCAAAGAACAAAAGGCACAATCAATTAAAAACAGGAAACAACATAAAAAAACAAAATATAACACTGTATAAAATCTAAAATAAATGTAATAGGACTCTCAGGAGAAGAAATGAGAATGCGGCACGAGAGAAAATGGAATATGGGTCAGAATTGTCTAATACCAATGAAGGACCTCAAGCCACAGACTAAAAAAGCAATATAAATCTAAAGAAAATTGAAAAAGAAAAAAGAAAACCAGTACTGTGTATCTGATAAAAACCCCAAACAGGAAAACCTCAGAAGCATCCAGGGAGTGGAGGGTAGCGAGAAACACAGGAACAAGAGACTACCTTCGAAGACTAACAGTAAGACTGAAAGCTGACAATAAGTCATAAAGAATGGAAGCCCGAAAATAGCAAAGGAAAAACTGCAGTCTAAAATTTTATGCCCAGCAAAAAAGAAAAAAACCCATCAAAAATGTAGGTGAATCACTTAAAAAGCCCTTTTATAAGCAATGACGATTAACATCACAAAAACAGACAACAAAACATTATGTGCCACAGAAGCAAATATAAATGACCATCTATTAAGTTCATTAAAAAAAAAAAAAAAAAGCAAACTGAATTTGTAAAAATCTCTGAATCAGAGATTATCAAAATTTTACTTTGAAGGAACAGGGCAGGGACACCTGGGTGGCTCAGTCAGTTAAGGCTTCTGCCTTCAGTTTGGGTCATGATTCCATGGACCTGAGATCGAGCCCTGCATGGGGCTCCCTGCTCAGTGAGGAGCCTGCTTCTCCCTCTCCCTGCTGCTCCACCTGCTTGTGCATTCTCGTTCTCTCTCTCTCTCTCAGCCAAGTAAATAAATAAAATCTTAAAAAAATAAAAATAAATAAAGGAATAGAGCAGAGCAACCCTGTCGGGACCCCTCTCGTTCCTGAAAGGTTTTTTTCCTGTATCCTTGCTTAATAAACTTCTATCATTTACTCACAAGAAGGAAGGAAAGAAGGGAGGTATGGAGGAAGCAAGGAAAGAAAGAGAGAAAGAAAAAGAAAAGAAAAGGAAGAAAGTAAAGAAAGAAAGTGAAGGCAGGCAGGCATAAATATTTTTGGGCTTTCCCAGCCATACAGTCTCTGTCCCAAATATTCAGCTCTACCACCACAGCACACATGCAGGTACAGACAATATGTATATAAATGCGTTTCAATCAGTATTTTTAAAAACAGAGGAAGGCCAGATTTGACCCTCAAACTGTAGTTTACCGTACCTTATTCTAGATCTAACTTCTGATCTACAAAAATACAGAGTGCAGAAAACATTTTAAATGACAGAAGTACAATTAGAAAAATCTACATCATGGAAAATCATTTGGGACTAATAAACTTTACCTTTTACAACAAAAACATCACATAGTTAAGTAAGGAAAAGGTGCAGGGGAAAAAAAGCCTTAGAGAGACTATCAACCAAATGCAGTATGTAGTCTCGACAGAATAGAAATTAGAGAAGAAAAAGTCCATGAACTTGAAGACATACCAAATCTGATCAACAGAGAAAAATAGGGGGAATAAAGATGAACAGAGCCTCACAGACCTGTGGAACACTATGAAAAGTTCTAACACTGCTATTTCCAGACTCCCAAATGGAAAGAAGAGTTATATAAAGATTTTTTCCCATCAGTGAGTATAATAATAAAGTTTTTCTTCTTTAGACTGTTAATATGATGGGTTATATGATTTTCATATAATGAACTGGCATTGCAATCTCAGAATAAGCCCCATCTGGTCATAGAATCTAATTCTGTTTATAATATCACTGAACCAATTCCTCAAAAACTGCAAACTCACTCAAATGAAATAAATAACCTTGATAGGACAATCAGAAATTCAACAAAATTCAACATGTATTCTAGAAATAGAAAGGAATCTCCTCAACATGATAAAGGACATCTAAAAAAAAAATCCTACAGCTGACACAACCAACCCCCCTTTTTTTTAAAGCCAATACATCTTTAATGGTGAAACGCACAGGTGGATTGGAAAACTAAAACTGGAACAAGGGAGGCATGTCCTGTTGTCACCACTTCTAATTAACATTGTATTGGAAGCCATATTTAATGTAATTAGGCAAGAAAAAGAAATAAAAGGCATACAAATTAAAAAGGAAGAACTAAAACTTCCCCTATTCATATACAATGACTGTCTACATAGGAAAGCCTAGGAAATCCATCAAAAAAACTCCTAGAACTAATAAATGCAAGGTTACAGAGTACAAGGTCAATACAAAAAAATCAACCATATTTCTAGCAATAAACAATTACAAACTGAAATTCTTTTTTTTTTTTTTTAGGACTTTATTTTGGGACTCCTGGGCAGCTCAGTTGGTTAAGCATCTGCTTTTGGTTTAGGTCATATTCCCAGGATCCTGGGATCAAGTCCCACATCAGGTTCCCTGGTCAGCAGGGAGCCTGCTTCTCCCTCTGCCTGCTGCTCCCCCTGCTTATACACTCTCTCTCTCTGACAAATAAGTAAAATCTTAAAAAAAAAAGATTGTATTTATTTATTCTACAGAGAAAGAGACAGTGAGAGCAGGAACACAAGCAGGAGTGGGAGAGGGAGAAGCAGACTTCCTGTCAAACAGGGAGCCCAGTGCAGGGCTCGATTCCAGGACACGGGGATCATAATCTGAGCCGAAGGCAGACGCTTAATGACTAACCCACCCAGGCGCCCCAGAAACTGAATTTCAAAAATCAATACCTTTAAAATACTCCAAAAAATATATATTGATACAAGTATAAAAATCTAAAAGGCTCTATATGCTGAAAATGAAAAAATGCAGATGAAAGAAATCAAGGCAGATCTAAATAAATGAAGAGACATAACATGTTCATGGATTAGAAGACTATAGATAGTAAAGATGTCAATTCTCATCGAATTACAAATTTAGTTCAATTCCAACCAAATTTTCAGCATGGATTCTTTTGCAGATAAATACAAACTGATTTTAAAATTTATTTGGAAAGGTAACAGCATTAGAATAGCCAAAACAACATTTGAAAAAGAAGGACAAGGGGCACCTGGGTGGCTCAGTCGTTAAGCATCTGCCCTCAGCTCAGGTCATGATCCCAGGGTCCTGGGTGTGAGAACCACGTCAGGCTCATTGTTCAGCAGGGAGCCTGCTTTTCCCTCTCCCTATCCCTCTGCCTGCCATTCCTCCTGCTTGTGATTATGCTCTCTAATAATAAATACAATCTTTTTACAAAAAATTAGAAAAAGAATAAAATTTGCAGAATCCCACTACTCAACTTTTAAGGTTTACTAAAAAGCTACACTAATCAAGACAATGCGTTGTTACAAAGGGATAGACACATCAATGAAAAAGAGTCCAGAAACAGATACACAAAACTCTGGCCAACTGATTTTTGGCAAAAGTGAAAAGACAATTCAGTGAAGGAAGAGCAGTTTTTTTAACAAATGGTATTAAAAGAAAAGGACATCGGGGCGCCTCGATGGCTCAGTCAGTTAAGCGTCTGCCTTCAGTTCACCTCATGATCCCAGAATCCCAGGATCAAGCCCACATCAGACTCCCCTCTTAGCAGAGAGTCCGCTTCCCCTCTGACCCTCCCCCATCGCGCACATGCGCACTCTGTCTCTCTAATAAATAAAATCTTTAAAAGTTTTTAGGGCACGTGGGTGGCTCAGTGGTTTAAAGCCTCTGAATTTGGCTCAGGCCATGATCTCAGAGTTCTGGGATCGAGCCCCGAATCAGGCTCTCAGCTCAGCAGGGAGCCTGCTTCCCCTCTCTCTCTGCCTGCCTCTCTGCCTACTTGTTATCTGTCATATAAATAAGTAAAAAAAAATCTTGAAAAAAAAAATTTTTGTAAACATTTTACTTACTTATTTGAGAGAGAATGAGTGAGAGAGAGCATGAGGAGAAGATCAGAGGGAGAAGCGGACCCCGCAAGGAGCTGGGAGCCCAATGCAGGACAAGATCCTGGAAGTCCGGGATCATGACCTGAGCCGAACCAACTGGGCCACACAGGTGCTCCTTTAAAAAAAAAATTTTTTTTAAATAAAAAAAGGGACATGTATATGCAAAAAAAAAAAAAAAAAAAAAAAAAAAGATTCTTGACTTGAACCTCATCTTATACAAAAATTAATTCAAAAAGGATCATCGTAAAAAAGTAAAACTGTAAAAACTTTCAGGGGAAAAGAAACGAAAAAAAGTAGATTAGGCAAAGAGTTATTAGACATGACACCAAAAACACAATACATTAGGGAACCTGGGTGGCTCAGTCCTTAAGCATCTGCCTTCAGCTCAGGTCATGATCCAGTGTCCTGGGATTGAGCCCCACATCGGGCTCCCTGCTCAGAGGGAAGCCTGCTTCTCCCTCTCCCACTCCCTCTGCTTGTATTCCCTCTCTCGATGGCTCTCTGTCAAAGAAATAAAATCTTAAAAAACAACAAAAACACACAATACATTAAAGAAAAAAAAAAACTAGGGGTGCCTAGCTGACTCAGTCAGCGGAGCAAGTAACTCTTGACCTTAGAGTCAAGAATTCAAGCCCGGCGCAGAGATACTTAATAGAAAAAATATAAAGAAATAACTCAAACTGGGACTTTATCAAAATTTAAAATTTTACTTTTCATCTCTTAACAGAATAAAAAGAGAAGCTAGACTGAAGAGAAGTTAGAAAACATTTACAATTATGTTTCAGAGAAGACTTGTATTCAGAACATACAAAGAACACACAAAATTCGACAGTCAGAAAACAATTCAATCCAAAAATGAGCAAAAGACTGTAACAGAAATTTCATTGAACAATATATAAAGATAACAAGTAAGTACATGAAAACACGTTCAACATAATCAGCCATCAGAGAACTACACACTAAAACCATCATTAGACGCCACTATACACACATTAGAATGTCTAAAACAGCAAACATGGGCAATTGTGTCAGCAAAGATACAGACCAAGCGCAACCACCATACATTGTTTATGTATGTGAAATGTGAAAGCAAAATGGTACAACCACACAGAAAAGTGGCTTGACAGTCTGTAAACACATATTTACATTAGCAAAATTAAACACGTTCATACCAAAATGTTTACACAAATGTTCACAGCAGCTTATTCATAATTGCCAAAAACTACCAACAATTCACATGTCCTTCAGCAAGTACATGGATAAACAAACTGCGATATATCCATACATTGGCCACATTTCAGCAATAAAATGAATACTGCTACGTACAAAAACGTGGATGAATCTCCAAAGTACTATGTTGAGCAAAAGAAGGGGAAAACTCAAAAGATGATAATACTGCATGATTCCATTTTATAGGACATTCTCAAAAGCACAAACTAGTGATGGAGAACAGACTGGCGGCTAGCAGGGGGAAAAGATGGGGTTACATAGGATGCACCTATTCTGTATCCTGACTGTAAAGGTGATTATATCAACCTGTACATGTGCTAAAATCCACAGAACTCTATGCAAAAAAGTCAATGTTATAGTATGTACATTTTTTAAATTTAACAGTAAATTATGAACTTGACACTAATAAAATGTTAACATCTAGATAAACAGATAAATTTGAAAAACACAATAAAAAACCCTCCATATTCCAGAGGATGTCACCAAGAATTCTTCTGAACGTTTAAGGAAGAAACAAAGCCAATTACAAGTTTTCCTAAAGAATAAAAGGAGAGAGATTTCCCATCTTGTTCAGAGGCCAGCATAACCTTGATACAAAAACCTTACATGAAAATTTCTTGTGAAGAATATTTCTTACTAATCTCTCTCATGAAACTATACAAAGGGTAAGCAAAATAAATACTACCAAATGAAATCCAATAATCTATGAAAGGGATGATACACAGCAATCAAACTTGGTTTATTTCAAGAATGGAAGTTTGTTGTAAGAGTGACCAATTAAGGGCACGTGGCTGGCTCAGTTGGTAGAGCATGCCAAAAACTACCACTCACTCCAGGTCATGAGTTCAAGCCCCACACTGGGTGCAGGGCTTACTTAGAAAATATTAAAAAAAAAAAAAAAATCCGTAAAATTTTTTTAATAAAAATGTCAATTAAGGGCGCCTGGGTGGCTCAGTGGGTTGAGCCGCTGCCTTTGGCTCGGGTCATGATCTCAGGATCCTGGGATTGAGTCCCATATCGGGCTCTCTGCTCAGCACGGAGCCCGCTTCCTCCTCTCTCTCTGCCTGCCTCTCTGCCTACTTGTGATCTCTCTGTCAAATAAATAAAAATAAAATCTTAAAAAAAAAAAAGTCAATTAAAAAAAAATAAAGACACCCTGTCCCCAAAACGAATCAATTCAACATTAATAAAGAAAAATCATCTAACCATCTCAATATCAAAAAAAGCAGCTGATCAAATTCACCACCCATTCATGATTAAAAACTTAAAGGGGAATATAAAGGAACACCCTCAATCTGATAAACTATCTAAAAAACCTATAACTAACACCATATGTAACAGTGAAATACTAGAAACCTTCCTCTTCTACTAGGCTATCTGCCTTCATATTTTTATTCAACACTGTATTCAAGAGTACAGAGCATTTCAATAAACAAGGTATCAAAGTTGAAATTGAAGAACTAAAACTACATGACATTACTGTACATAAGAAAATATAAAAGAATCTATAAATAAACTATTAGAATTAATGTCTGAATTATCAGATATAAAATTAATAGAGAAATCATTTGTGCTTTTATTAGCAATGAACTACTAGAAATTAATTTTTTTTTAGATTTTTATTTATTCAGGGGCGCCTGGATGGCTCAGTTGGTTAAGCCTCTGCTTTGGCTCGGGTTATAACCCCAGGATCCTGGGATGGAGTCCCATAACGGGCTCCTTGCTCAGCGGGGAGTCTGCTCCACCTCACCCTCTACCCCTCCACTTGTTCGTGCTCATGCACGCACTCTCTCTCTCTCTAGCACACACGCTCTCTCAAACAAATAAATAAATATCTTAAAACAAATAAATAATATATCTTTAAAAAAAAAAATCACAGATCTAAATGTAAAAGGTAGGGGGCACCTGCCTGGCTCAGTCAGTGGAGCGTGCTATTCTTAATCTCAGGGTTGTGAGTTTAAGCCCCACATCGGATGTGGAGTCTACTTAAAATTTAAAAAAAGAAAGAAAGAAAATAAATGTAAACTTAAACATTTGGAAGACAAAATAGGAAAAAACCTGTGTGACCTTGGGTTAGGCAAAGAGTTATTATGTTCACAAAAGCACAATCCATATGAGAAAAAAGTCAATAAACTGGACTTCATCAAAATCAAGAACTTCTGCCCTTCAAAAGATGCTATTAAGAGAATAAAAAAAGAAGCCAAAGACCAGGAGAACATATTTGAAAACCACATACCTGGTAAAGAACTTATATCCAGAATACATAAAGAATCCTCAACTCTTACCAATAAGCAAACAAACAACCCAGTCTAAAAATGGCCAAAAAGATCTGAACCCCCATCACCAAACAAGATATACAAATGGCAAATAAGTACATGAAAAGGTGGTCAACATCATTAATTATTAGGGAGATGTTAATTAAAACCACAGTGAGGGGCTGCCTGGGTGGCTCAGCTGGTTAAGCGTCTGCCTTCGGCTCAGGTCATCTGGGTACCTGGGATTGCACTGGAGTCAGCTCAGCAAAGAGTGCTTCTCTCTCTCTCTCTCTCCCTCTGCCCCAGCCCACCACCCCACCTTGCTCATGCTTGGCCGTGCATGCGCTCTCTCTCTCTCAAATAAATAAAATCCTAAAAAAATAAATAGGGATGCCTGGGTAGCTCAGTCAGTTACCCCATCAGCCTCCCTGCTCAGCAGGAGCTGCTTCTCCCCCTGCCGCCACTCCCCCCGCTAGCACGGCATTCTCTCTCTCTCTCTCTCTCTCTCTCTGACTGACAAACAGATAAATAAAATCACAATGAGAAACAAGTACAGCTAACACCAAAAACAGCCTAACATGATGATAGACATCAGAATAGTGAAAGCTTTAGGAAGGAATGGGAGTGAGGGAGTGCACAAAGGGGCTTCTTCTATGACACTAACAATGTTTAAGTTCTTGATCAGTCTGGTGAGTTACACAAAGGTGTTCATTTTGTAAATGCTATATACTTAATGACCATTTTTCCATACGTACATCACACTACATTTAGTAAGTACACATTAAAAAAGAAAGTAACTTCCCTTAAGACTCCACCTGTAGGTGGCTTCACCAGTGAATTCTAGCAAACATTTAAGGAAGAAACACTAATCATTAATAAACTCTTTCAAAAAAATACATTCTCATTTAATGATGTCAGCATAACCTGTTACTAAAACTTGACAAGAACACTACAAAAAATTTAAATTACTGAGACAATCTTTCTCATGGGCAGAGTTGCAAAACCCTAAACAAAATATTAACAAAGTGAATCCAATGATATATGTAAGTTGGAATCATTCCAGAAATGTAATTGACATTTAAAAATGATGAATGTAATTCATCAACACAAACAGGCTAAAGAAGAAAATTCATATGATTATCTCAACAACAGGAAAAACATTTGATAAATAACAATATTTATAAGAAACACACACACTCACTCTCTTTCAGCAAAGGAGGAATAGAAAGAAACTTCTTTAGTCTGATACCAAGTGATCTACAAAACAAATTTACAAGCTAACATCATACCTAACAGTGAAACTTTCAAAGTAATCTCTGGAAAGGGGAAAAAACGACAAGGATGTCTTCTGTTACCACTTCTTTTCAACATTCTACTAGAAGTCCGAGACCGTGTAATAAGAGAAAAGTTATAAAGGATTGGAAAGGAAGAAAGAAAATGACCATTATTCAAAGTCTGCATAATTACACAGTTAACTATTGAACAACACAGAGGTTAAGAGTGCTGACACTCCATGTAGTCAAAAATTTGCATTTAACATTTGATTCCCACAAAACTTTACTAATCATCTATGGGTATTTAAGGGCTGGGTTAAGACTGGGATTTAAAGGTTGGGGCTTGGTTTTAGTCAGTTTTTTTAAAGCGAGAGTGAGCCGGAGGAAAGGGCAGAGAGTAAAAGAGAATCCTAAGCAGACACCACACTCAGTACAGAGCACGACACCATGCTCAGTCTCACAACCCTGAAATCATGAGCTGAGCCAAAAATCAAGAGTTACACGCCTAGCGGAGTGACCCATCAGGCACCCCATACCCTATTGCTGAGTGGAAACCTTACTGATAAAATAACAATCGATCAACATGTACTTTGTATGCCATGTGTATCATATACTGTATTCTTACAATAAAGTTAGAGAAAGGAAAAGATTAAGAAAAATACATTTTAGGACTATACATACATTTATTGAAAAAAATTCCACAAATAAGTGGGCCTGCATAGTTCAAACCGCTGTTGTTCAAGAGTCAACTGTATATGTAAAAATATGAAAGAATCTACTTTCTCAAAGTCTCAAGTCTCAAAGTCTCAAAGGATAAATCATTAGCTTCTACAAATAAACTACTAAAATCCAAAAGAATCTGCAGGTAAACAAGAGAATGAATAAAGCTGAGTGTAAATAAATCTTATACAGCAATGAAAATGAATGTGTTACTACTACACACAACAACTTGAGTGACTCTCACAGAAAGTGGAGAACACACTGGAAAGCGAACTGGAGTCCTCCACGTATACATTCAAAAACAGGCAAATTAATCTCCAATGTTAAAACTCCTTGCCATTAGTGGCTTCCTTTAGAGAGGAAGGAGAAAGTAATTTAGAAAGGACTGGTAGGGAGTTCAGGGGAGTTTCTAGAGTCTGTAATATTTTTTACTTCTTGACCAGGGCAATAGTTGATAGGTGACTACAGTTGTGTTCACTTTGCAGAAATTCACTGAGCCACATGCTTTTGATTTATGCACTTGGACATACATACATTATACCTTAAGCTTCAAAAACATTTACCGAAGTTTTTTCTAATCATACTCCACTGCTTAAAACATTTTAATGGCTTCCCCTAACCTAAAAGTAAAATCTAACCTGTTAGACGTGGTATATGATATGGCTCCTACCTTTAAGTTAATCCTCGCCTCCGTCCATCCCATCAATACACTTTATATTCTAACTTCCCAAATTATTTACATCCCCAGTACATGCTGCTGCTTCAAACCTTCACGTCTTTATTTATTTATTTGTTTGTTTGTTTGTTTGTTTTTAGCAATCTCCACACTCAACATGGATGGGGCTTAAACTCACAACTCCAAGATCAAGAGCTGCACACTCCACAAACTAAGCCAGCCAGGCACCCCCGACCCAAATCTTTAAATATTATTTCCACTGTTTGAAAGTCTCTCCCTCTCCCACACTCACCACATCCTGCCCCTGCAATTTCCACCCAACGTGGATATTAGCTCCTCCAAGACCCTTCCTATCTCTGCTCCCCCAAATTAACCGCCTTCTTTTCTATATTCAGTCATCTATTATCACACATATCAACTTACAGCATTAATTGTTTATATGTCTGTCTATCCTCTATTGTATTCAAGTACAAGGTCTATATTTTCAGGTTGCCAATGCCTAGCACAAGGCCTGGCATGTGGAAGCCATTCAATAAATGTCACCATTATGTATATATCCGTTTACATTAAGACAGTAAAGCCATCTAGGAGGAAGCCTAAGTTTTATAATTTTCTCCATAGTACAAGCCACAGCCATGAGCACACAACAGGTACACAACAGTGATGGTTTCGTGCCAAAATTCAGTTCCATAGAAAAAATACGCTCTTCGAACCATATGCACATAAGGTATTTATGTCCTACAAGAAGCGTAAAAAAGTCACCTTTCTTTTATACACACAGATTTCCAGAGTTCTGAGCTAAAGAAACCAATTAAGATCACCTTGTCAAAAGCTTTAGGAAAAAAACTACAATACACTACACCCAGAGAAATTAAGTGGCTTGCTCAAGGTGAAGACTAAGGCCAGAAGGGCCAAAACTGGACTCAGATCCCCTGGCTTCTCATTTAATGCTTTCTCACAATCCATGCAGCCTCCCTTTTCTACTGTGTACTTCTCAAAGTAAGTGGTACAACTCCTCTACTACTTTGTTTATTTATTAGTTGTTTGGTTTTTGTTGTTTTTTTTTTTGCTCTTCTACTTTAGATTAACATAATTAGTATCCTCACTTCCAAGATTTCTTTTTTAATTTCACTTCAAAATTTGGCTTTAACACATGAATACTAAAAGTACCAACAAGTTCAACCAAGAAAACACCATTTCCAGTTCCAATATCAAGCACTGAAGCATCCAATGGAATCTTGCGGTTTTGCATCCACCTTATTAGCCGATCCATACTCTCTTCTCCAAACCTATTAGAAACAGAGAATCCGTTATTCAAAGACCAGAGGAATATAGAGCAAAGATTATAACTATATTCCATTTAAGCAGCTTATACAATATGCTCAATTAAGCCTTTTTTTGAAAGAAGACGTAGCATCTGTGGCTGCTTAAGCTTCACCTGTGCTATTACTGAAGAGAGTATGCTCCCAAGAATAGGACACAACAGATAAGGTCAATATGTTACTTATTAATGTTTCACTACATCAGCATCAGCACTTGTATATGCTGTTGGCTCAAAATGTTACTGCTCATTGAACAAGGATGATCACAGGATGATAGCAACTTCCTAACACAGGTTTCCCCCACTAATGGCAAGTAGAGCACTGCTATGAAATCTTTCCTAAGGCAAAATGGCACAAAGCAAAGAAACAATGACCAGTAATTTATGTGGTAGAATTTTTCAGCATTCCCAGACTCCAAAAATAACCTGTCTTAGGCCTGATACCACAAGACACGTCTTGCTAACACAGGCACAAAATAAATCAAGATAAAGCACAAACGCTCACAGACACTGTTCAAAGCTATGGTGGCCTTGCGCTGGGATGCTGAGTGTAGTTCCTGGGGAGGGAAGCTTGGCAGCACCACTCTTGCTGCTGGGATATGCACTGCCTCCCTAAATGGCTCACTGAAAAACAAACGGTGAACGCTATTTTTGCTTTTCACCTTTCTTAGTACAAGAGAAAATCTTCATATTTCTATCAGTTAACAAAAACAGGTACTAATATAAGTCTTTCATAAAAGCTGAGAGACATAATGTGAATTTTCAAAAAGCAGAGGATACCAATATTCTCATCAAATTTAAGTCTGGACCATTAAAAGAGAGAGAAGAGCGAGATTCTTTAAATCTACCTGCTAAAGCCAGAATCAGTCCAAGATTCCCAGAACTTTCAGGCTGTCTTTATTTTCTTTGGGGGTAAGCACTTTAAAGACGTACACACACACACTCTTCTGAATCATAATTCCGCTATTTTTTCTAACTCACCAGATTTCTCCTGTATCTCCATATTCTTGAAAAGTTTGCAGCTCTCTCTCATAGACAGCATCCCAACTATATAAATAATCAAATGCAAAGCAAGATTCTTGAATCAAACTGAATTACAATGTAAACGTTTCTAATACATTGTAGGTATTTATGACAGAAGTTTCAGACATTATCAGTGTTTTCAGTAAGTGCACTAGATCACGCTCTTAACATCCTTGTTAAAAGAATGAAAGACACAGACAAGCAGATAAGTTTACACATGTAAAGCTCTAAGTACAATACCTGACACATAAAAATGCTATATATTTTAGCTTAATTAAAAAAAAAAAAAACCCACACACCCACAAATAAGTATGTGTCCACGGATCCCTAAGTCCCAAACACGAGCCCAAAACTTCACTGCACAGGCACAGTGTCATCATAGCACATTTCAGTGTAAAACGTGCGGACACAAAGATTTCCTACCAATACAGTGGTTCCTCACAAGGGAACTCAGCAAACACAAGCTCTGCCTAAAGATTAAGCTGCACGTTTAACATTTACTCCTTGGAAGTCTAGTTCCCTCTCCCCAACATTTGCCTTCGCTTCCCACGTCCCCTCTCCAGAATCGCTGCTCCCTCTCGGTCCTCCAACTCACCTTCCATCCGTACCTTTCCCCTGGCATTCGCTCACCCATCTATTAATTCGCCCATAAATACCGCACATCGATTTACGGTCAGATCACTTTCTCCTCGCTCCCTCCTCGGGTCATCCTCCCGGCTCCCACATCCCTACCCCATCCCCTACCCAGCAGCCCTACGTCCCGGCCCCTCGCGCTTTTCCCAAGCCCGCCCCTCCGGGTCCAGACCCCCCAACAAGGCCTCCCCCAAGAGCTTCGGAGGCCATTCCGCACCTCACGTGCCCTTTACACGCCGGCTCCTTGGAGCGCCTCTTAACCACCCCCAGGGTTGCCCCTCGGGATTCCAGCCCACCAGCCCCCTCTGAGCTTCCTCGCGCCACTCCCCGCCGCCCCCCCAGGTCCTCCCCATCTTCCGGGGCCCTCTTCCCCCTCCCCGTCCCCGCCCCGGGGCCCAAGCCGGGCGGAGCAGCTCAGGCTCCCTGCCCAATGCCACACTCACTGCTCTCGGGTCCCCAGCGCCGACGGGGCGAAGCCATCCTCCCCGGGACTGCCGCTCCGGGACGGCTCCGCGGCCCCAGCACCGCCGCCGCCGCCCGTGCCCGAGTTCATCCCGCTCCGCGCCCCGGAGGGCCGTTGGGGCCGCCATAGAGACGAGGCACAGGCAGAGCGGACTCGTCGGTGGGCGCCTCTAGGCGGCAGGAGGCCGCCCTCTCTACTACTCCTGGCCTCGGCTTCCTCAGCTCGTCTTTGGTCCGGAGTGGAGGTTCGCAAACCCAGGCGTGGTCGCCGGGGTCTCGCCTGCCTCTCTGGCCGCTGCCGCCAGCGTCAGAGGCACCCGGTTGCTGGGGTGCCCGCCTAAGCGCCGCTGCATGGGAGGACTGCTGTTTGTAAGGGACTGAGAGGAAGAAGCAGGTCCAAATGGAGTCAGGTTTGCTAAACCTGAGACTTAATATCCAACGTTAACTCCGATTTGAGCCTCTTCCAGGAATGGAATTTTAAACCAATCAGTATGGAATTCTCTGGTGGGCATTAGTGCAGTAATCTGCCTGAGAAGATTCCCTTAAGGGAGAGTGACATTGTCCGAACCAATCCATTCTTTTTCTTCTTATTATTTTATTCAAGTATAGTCGACAACTTTACGTTAGTTTGGGATGTTGAAATAATCCATTCGTAATGTACTAGCCAACGCACCCCCTGCTTTTTATTTTATTTTATTTTATTTATTTATTTGACAGAGACACAACTAAAGAGGGGACAGAAGGAGGGGAAGTGGGAGAGGGAGAAGCAGGCTTCCCACGGAGCAGGGAGCCAATGTGGGGCTGGATCCCAGGACTCTGGATCATGACCTGAGCCTAAGGCAGATGCTTTAGGAACGAGCCACCGAGGTGCCCCAACCCTCCCCACCCCCACCACCCCCAAACCCGATATCTGATGCCTATAAAAACCTTCCATTTTGCACAACTCCTCAGAGCTCCCTTCTACTTCATAGACTGGGTATCGTCTGCTTCATGATTCACTGAATAAGATCTATTAGATATTTAAGGTTACTCAGCTGCCTGGTGGCTCAGTCTGTTAATCCACTACTGACTCGACTTCTGCTCAGGTCATGATCTCAGGGTCAGGTGATGGAGCTGGGTGTTAGGGTCCGTGCTCAACTCAGAGCTGGCTTGAGATTCTCTCTTGCCTTCTCTCTTTCTCTGCCTCCCCCACTTGCACATGCATTCTCTCGTGCTCTCTCAATAAAGAAACAAACAAGATATTAAAAAAAAAAAAACGTTACTCAGCTACATTTTTTAAAAACAGGACTATTCAAGGTACTGCATTTTGGACAAGGCTGGCAATGGGAAAACCACATTACCTTAAGCCAACACTGCTGATTGCAAACACAAATCACCTCATGTATGCACATCATGGTCAGATCTGGAAATTGGATGGGATAGTCTGCTGCATTTTTCGGCTTCCTGGTCAGAGATTTAATTTGTAGTTTGGATTCTCCCTTAAAAATAGCATTCTGCCCTCTCAGAACTTGACATCACTGGTGGACACGGGAATTTATGCCCAGAGAAATGACTGCCTTACGACACCACCACACCACATCCTCCCCGTCCCCCACACCATAGTACTCCAACCATGGGAATCAGAGTGTGTGGAGGAAAATGCTGGGAGTCAAGATGCTCGGATGCCTGTCTTAGTTCTGCCCCTAACCAGGCACCTTGACCTTGCCCAAGACTCCTAACCTTTGTATGCTTCAACTTCCTCACCTGCACCATGCCTAAGATAGATGGTGACTGGTTCTTACCAGGTTGCTTCCAAACCAGGAACCTGAAATTCATCTGCTCTTGGTCTGACAACCACTGGGAGTTCTGTAGTATAATATGAGAAATCTATGAGCCAAAGGTCGGGGGGGTTCTGTAGCAGCAGTGAACTACTGACAGTCCAATGTCCTAGGCAAGGCTCTCAAAGGCTCCTAGGAAAGCTGCCTTCCAAACAAAAGGAATGTTTCCTAGGCCGCGTTTCTGTTGACTCAGCAAACAGAAGTCCAATAAGTCCCTAGAGGTAAACAGCACCAACAGTTGACAGAGACCCCAGTGAGGACTGAATGTGCATCTTCTCCTAGACAAGATGTTCCAAGATGTTCCAGCAACTACTGGTGCTAGAATACAGTAAAAGACAGATGGAGATCCATGTGTATAGTGATTAAAGGACTCAAGAAATAACAGAAGTAACCTTATTACAGTGTAATAAAACCACCAAATGCCACAGCCAATTAGTGCTGCGCTGGGCAAATGGTTGTTTTGATCTTTTCCAGGCTCTAGATGTTAGAGAAAGCAAGCTTGAATGTGACCAAGTCTTAAAAAGTTTTAGGTTCTAATTAAGAAGCACCCATGAAAGATAACGCCATCTTCAACCTGGTGTCCTGCCAACACTTAAGATGTTTTTGCTGTGTGTGATGAACACTATAAACAGTTGTTGGTATGAAGCCCTGGAAAAACCCTCTGTTTATAAAGAGTTCCTGCTCTGGCTCCAGGATAACTCTGGCTGTTTAGTCCTGACGGCTGTGTGGGGCACCACCTCTGATCACCCAGGGCAACAGGATTCTTAGTGGAGGGTGGAGAAGCTCAATCCGAGCAGAGCTGCCCATCACCAAGGAGAAGGTGGAATGATCCAAGGAACATAGTCCTCTCACCAGGTGTCCATTACATAGGCGGTATTGGGGGGTGTGGGGGGAGCTCTCCGGATGCCCTCTGTCATGCTGCCAATCCCTGCAGCCCGGAACCCTGCTTACCTACAACTTCCCTGAAACAGTGCTTTCAAGAGTTCTCAAACACTTCGCATTTGGCAAACCGAGGGTCAAGTTCCAGGCTTTACCTTCCTGGATCCTCTTGTGGTGATCAACACCACCTAGGATGCCATTCTTGAAAACCCCTCCCTATTTTCCCAGCACCACCTGCTCTTAAGTGAGCCTTCTAAAACGGGAGGTAGGCACAAGGCTGTAGAGTTGGATTCAGGTTTTGAGTCCTGACCCTATCATGTAGGACTAGAGGCAAGTTCTGTCAGTTCTCAGGGCCTCAGTATGCCCATCCTTTCACAATTAGGGCCCTTGTAGAGATTAAATGAGAGAACTCCCGTGAACTCCTACGTGCCTGACCCATGGTAAACGCTCAATAAATGCTAGCACAGTTTCTTCGGTTATAAAACAGAGTTTACAATAGGTCTATTTGGAGCGCCTCGATGGCTCAGTCAGCTCAGCGGCTGTCTTCAGCTCAGGTCATGATTCCAGGGTTCTGGGATCAGGCCCCATGTTCTGCCTCTCCCTCTGCCTGCCACAGTCCCTGCTTGTTCACACACACACTCTCTCGCTCCCTCTGTCAAATAAATAAAATTGTTAAAAAATATGAAAATTTTAAAAATCAACAAAGTGCATTTATTTCAGGGCATTGTTAGTAAAACTGAATAAGGGCATAGAATGTACATCTAAAGAGCTTAGAACAGAGCCTGGCAGATGGTCAGTTTGGTAAATGTTAGGTATTTTTCTTACTATTAGTGACTTCCAGGTTCATCCTCTATCCCCAGCTCTAGGCTTTTACTGCTTTGGCCTAGATGTCTCTTGTTATGTGAAATTCAACCTGTTCAAAACTGAACTTTCTTGCACTGCCTTCTCCCCCAGCTCTGATGCCTCCAAACCCTGTCTTCCCCATGTTCTCCATTTGTTTGGCTCCTGACCATCCTACCATCAGCCAAAGCAGAGCATCATCATTGTCTTGCCCTTCCTCAACCCCTCTGCATGCAGCTTCTCCTGGTCTCAAGGCTCAGGGACATTTTTGTCATCATTCTGCCTTCCCTTGGGCTTCTTCAGGCTCACAGCTCACTGGGGCCACCACAGCCCCTTCCCAGTAGACCTCCTTCAAACCATTCAGCTCTAGGCCCCTTCTCTGTTCCCAGCTATCCTCTCTTCCCCTCTCTCCCTCTACAGAGGTCCCTAAAACCCAGCTGGGTTTTCTCTCCTTCGATGCCTGATGTCACCCATTCCTTTCCTTTGTGTTCTCTTGCCTGATCACAGATTATGGAGTCACCATCTTGAACTTCAATCACAACTTTGTCCCTACCAGGCGTGACCTTGGGCAAAGCACGTACTTTAACCCTTTTAGGTTCCAGTTTCCTTGACTGCCCAATGGGCATAATCCAAATGAAACTGGACTTTCTTGTTTCTACTTTCAGACCCCTCGTGGCAGAGTGTGCCATTTGCCGGCATACGCGTACTTGCAGAAGTGCACTGCTTTGTTTTGATAAATATACAGAAATGGGATTTTACCATTTGCATTGTTTGTAGGTTGCATTTTCTGTTACCAATATTGTGGCAGGACACCTGGGTAACTCAGTCATTTAAGTGTCTGCCTTCAGCTCAGGTCATGATCCCAGGGTCCTGGGACTGAGTCCCCCTGGAGATACACCAGGAAGTAAATCAAAGATGAGTCCCTGTCTTCATGCAGTTCAGCATATGCCAGTGGAGGAACAAAGGCAATACGCTGGGGAAATGAATAAGACAGAGATGATGTGAGGTGGTGCTGACTGGGAAAAGGGAAGGGAAACAGGGGAGGAAGATTGAGAACATCAGGTGAGGGCTGCAGTCCAACTAGGGTGATAAGGAAGGATTCTCTGACAGGGTGGCACCAAGTGGAAACCTACAAGAGGTCGTCATAGGTAGTATCCCCAGGGAAGCAGAGTCTAACACTGAGATGAACGTGAAAGTTTATTAGGAAGTGCTCTCAGGCTCACCACCTACTGGGGAAGGGAAAGAAACAGAGCTGGATGGAGGAAGTGGTTGGGACCGGGGTACAGCTACAACAGCACCTCAGCTAGCACTAGCATCCTTTCCCCCACAAAGCACTCTGGAACTGAGCTGACCCTTTGGAGTTGCCCCAAGTTGAAGGGAAGGTGGTGGACCTTTATCTGTGCACTGATAAGGCCTTGAATGTTGGTTGCCCAGGAAAAGCGGAATGACCTTAGGCAATGACACTCTGTTACACTGAAGGTAATTCCCAGAGAAAGCAAACAATTTCCCCTGCGGCTAGAATAATAAGTCTATCAATCCCAGAAGGGTGGGTATGGCTGGCACATTACAACATCTAGAGCAGAGATAAAGGAGGAAACTTCGAGCTGCTCTTTGAGAAGAGCACTCTCGGTAAAGAGAAGGGCAAGTGCAAAGGCCCTGAGGTAGGACGAGATAGGAATTGCCAGGAAGCAGAAAGACTAGTGTAGCTGAAGCAGAGTGAACAAAGGGCTCAGCAGAAAGGAAGGAAGTCAGACGAGGTCATTACAAGGTTTGGGTTTAGACCAAGAAGCAACATGATTTAAATTTTAAATTTCAGTTTTTAGCATGACCAGCTTAGTTGCTATGTTGAGAATAGATTTGGTAGGGAGGGGGTTAAAGACAGAAGCTGGAATATAGGGTTTCTCAACATCATCCCATTGATGTGGGAGAGGGGGAGAGGGGCTCTCCCATGCTTTGTAGGATGATTAGCAGCCAGTGTCCTTGTCCTCTAACCACTAAATTACCAGTGGCACCCTCCCCATAGTTGTGACATCTAAAAATGTCTCCAGACTCCGCCAAAGGTACCCCCAGTTCAGACCTCTTAAGTTAGAGATGGTTAAAATGATCCAGGAGAGAGTTAATGGCTTGGACCACCATTAGGTGTGCTAGCAGTGAATTCTAGGATTCTCCACATATTTTTAAGATTGTGCTGATGGATCAAATGGGGCGCGTCGATAACGAGTCGAAGATTTTTGGCCTTTGCAACTGTCAAAAGCAGTTCCATTTGCTGAACAGTGTGGTAGAAGGAGGCTTGACGGAGATCAGGAGTTCAGTTTTTACCCTGAGCGATCAAACGAATTGAAGAACAAGGACCCCTGAGTTTCTTTTCCTGTTATATATTTTATTTTCATGGTTATTTTGTTGTTCTTCTTTTTCTTTCCATGATTTTTCATGGTTTTTTTTTTTTTGTTGTTGTTGTTTTTTTTTGTACGCAGAATCCAATAGCTTCTTAGCACCTCCACAGCTACCACCTTTGTCCCTTCGGGTTACTGGAGTGCCGCCACACTTTCCCCCACCCCCACCCCCCGTCTCCCTCCCCGACATCGTAGTCTCGACAGCAGCTAGAATGGTCATATGAAAATGGAAATCACAGCATGTTACTCCACGTCAAACCCAAGCCATACAATTGCTTGAATCATCGCCCTCCTTTCATCCTTGAACACGGCAATGTTGGCTTTTATCAGTAAGAATTTCCCCCGCAAACAGAAAAGACGATCTGGGGAACTTTCGAGGGTTGTTCAGAAGAGGCAGTGTCTGAGATGTGCCGCGCGCGAGACCCACAAAGAGGACACGTCCTCGGGGTCAGTTCCGATCACGCAGACCTGCATTTCTCAGCGCTCGCTCGCGGGCAAAGCGACCCCTTGGCCTCATCCGCCGAAGACTTCATTTCCCAGGATGCCAAGGGGCGGAACCGGCCGGAAGGCTGTGTCCTCTCCGCGGGGCATGATGGGGGAGTTGGAGATTTCCATCATGGCGGCTTCCATTTCGGGCTACACCTTCAGCGCTGTGTGTTTCCACAGCGCCAACAGCAACGCCGACCACGTAGGTGCCGGGCCCCCCGCCGCGGCGGCTGGAGCCTCCAGCCTTGGTCCCGGGCCCGTGTCTGCGGCCCAGCCGGACCACTCGCGGCTCGCCCCCCCCCTCCCGGGCTCCCGGGCGGGCCCTAGGGGCTGGTGACCCGGGCGGCTCCCGCCCCCGGCGAGCTCCTGCTACCCAGAGCTCCTTCGTCCCGGGGTTGGGCCCCCTCGCTCAGTGCCTGCCGCCTCCTGACCCTCTCAGGACAGCCGTCTCCCTTTCAGCAAAGCTGTCTAGGTTGGCCGCCGGCAGTGTCAAGCGTCGCTAACTGGAGACCAAGCGTCTGCCCCTCCCTAAGAGTCAGGCTTCTGGACTTGCGAGGGGCTCCCGGGGTCGGCAGAGAGCGGAGAGACCGAGCTTTAGTCTAGGAGCCGAGGCACCCAGCCCTGCCCGCCGGTCTCACAGGTTGTCGTGGGGTGCGACGAGGGAAACCATGACTGTCACTATTCATACTTGTGAGATGCGTTCATGTGTTTTCTTCGCCTCAATGGAAAATGGAGAATGTAAACAGGAGTGTTGGGTGTCGGGTCTGCTTGCCTTGAAGTTGCACGTTTAGTTCCTTGGCGAATGTTTTAAAGCCACGGCGCTAATCGCAGTGAAATAGGGAAATGACAGGCCTACATATGAGTGATCGGAAAACGCATAGGCTTCGGAGCTCAGAGGGAGCAGAGCCTGTCTGCTTCAATATCTTTATTTTCCGAATTGTCTTTTAATGTCATTCGCCTAGCTGGAAGTTTCTTAGTGAAACTAGATAATTTTTATCTTTAAGTCCATAATTGAGAGATGGTTTTAAGAGATGTTAATAATGAGTTACTCAAATTCATTTAGT